>NW_026286775.1:0-10000 GCF_023373465.1 Oncorhynchus keta | reverse complement strand
GACAGGGCATACTAATCTGGCTTCTGGGTAGCTAGCAGGGAGATAGCTGAACCCGACTCCAGAACAACAAGTCATATTGGGGATGGGAGCTGATCTGTGTAAAAGGTTGGATAGAAATGTCAGCTAAATGTCCATAGTATTATTACATCATGAATCAGGACTAATGGCCAAACAGAAATGATGAAGCATGAAGGTGTTTCTGATTGATTATCACAGTCGTCAGAAGAGGGAGAGGACTGAGTGAGTGAGTGTGTGTGTGTGTCTATTTCACCACCTCAGATTTGTAAGACCAGAGGGAGTATAAGACAGAGTGAATCTATTCAAATCATTATTCACTAATGCAGCATAGAAGTGTTGGCAGGTTTGCCTCTTTCTCTTTCACTTAATTGGTCAATTAATGTAATTAATTAGCCAGAGAGCCCACACATCTGAGTCCCACCATTGAAATCTGACCCAAGAATGGTATCTGGCAGGCAGTAGAGCCCTTTAGACTCTGTGAATACACTAGATATGTAATGTAGCGTGGTATCTATCCACCACATCCCTGTTTCCCCTGGTTTATACACAGAGGCAAGTGTTCTTCTTTTAAAACCTATCCTCCTGAGGGACAGAACACCTGTGAATGTATTTGTATGAAGGTTATTTGTGTGAGTAGGAATGTCCAGCATGTGTGTGTGTATGTGTGTGTGTGTGTATGTGCTTGTGTGTGCATGTGTGTGTGCATGCATGTGCGTGTGTGGATATATGGATATATGTGAGGTGGATTGTGTGTGTGTGTGTGTGTGTGTGTGTGTGTGTGTGTGTGTGTGTGTGTGTGTGTGTGTGTGTGTGTGTGTGTGTGTGTGTGTGTGTGTGTGTGTGTGTGTGTGTGTGTGTTACCTGGACTTCTCGTGCATGATAGGCTATGATGAGGCCCAGCAGTATGACTGTAGACAGACTGATCAGACACTTCAAGGCCAGAGAGTACATGGAGCTCTGAGAACAAAAAACACACAGTGTTAAAAACATACACTGTTACACACACACACACACACACACACACACACACACACACACACACACACACACACACACACACACACACACACACACACACACACACACACACACACACACACACGCACACACACACACACGCACACGCACGCACACACACCACACACGCACACACTCATACATTTTTGTTGACATTAAGACACTTCAGTCAATATACACACCGACACTGATCAGTGAGAACATACACATACACACTGTCAATACCATCAGTGCCAATAACCTCTAGGCAGATCCAATTCCCAGACAGCCCTTAAATCTTTCTGTCTACATGTGTGCTCCAGATCAATGTGCTGCTTACTAACAATCAATAGCCCTCATACCAGCTCTATGCATACCTTAACCCTTCACCTCACTGCTTAGTAGAGCTAACACACACACACACACACACACACACACACACACACACACACACACACACACACACACACACACACACACACACACACACACACACACACACACACACACACACACACACACAATCCACCTCACATATATCCATATATCCACCTCGCTCTCTTCTTTGTTTACCCTGCTCTCTATTCATGAAAAGGAAAAAAGAGATAGGGGGAGGTGGGAGAGTGAAGAGAGAGAGAGGTAGAGGTGGGGAGAGAGAAGAAGGGGAGAGAGAGGGGGGAGGTTGGGGAAGAGAAGAAGAGAGGAGAGGGGGAGGTGGGAAGAGAGAAGAGAGAGAGGGGGTGGGGGGAGAGAAGAAGAGAGAGAGGGGAGGTGGGGAGAGAAGAAGAGAGGGGGGGAGGGGGGGGGAGAGAAGAAGAGAGAGAGGAGGAGGTGGGGGGAGAGCAGAAGAGAACGAGAGGGGGAGGTGGGGGAGAGAAGAAGAGAGAGAGAGGGGGAGGTGGGGGAGAGAAGAAGAGAGAGAGGAAGAGAGTGAATCCCTAGAGAGCAGTGTGTGTGTCTGTATGCTTGTTCATGTGCATGTGTATCCTCACATGTGTGTATCTCGCTGTGTGTGTGTGTGTGTGTGTGTGTGTGTGTGTGTGTGTGTGTGTGTGTGTGTGTGTGTGTGTGTGTGTGTGTGTGTGTGTGTGTGTGTGTGTGTGTGTGTGTGTGTGTGTGTGTGTGTGTGTGTGTGTCTCTGTGTAGGGTGTCCTCAGCATACATAGTGAAGGGGAGAGTAATAATAATTCACAGCAGGGGGAGGCTTCAGGGCCAGAACACATCACCAGCCCAGGAGGTAGGATTGAGTGATATTGTCTGTGTTCTATGTTTCAGTCTCCAACTCCAGGCTGTTGGAAACAATCTTGTGTTATAAGTAGTGTTTTTAACTCTAGTCTGTGTGTGGAGTGTGTTTCACTTACGGTAGGTAGTGTGTAGTGTTAACGGCTGTAATCATATTTACATTATTCATTTCCTCCTCTGTGTTGCTAAGCCACAGCGACGGCCAGCTCATTTGCATGTTCCCTCTTCCTGTAATTGTAAGCGGATTGGCTATATCAGTCTGAATGCACTTTCCACCTTTTATATGAATTCAACTCAACTTTCCACCTCACACATGAATTAAATTCAATTCTAGAACCATTCAAACATGCACACCAAGGTCGTCTTTGATTTATTCCTAGAAACACTGTTTCCAGTTTTGATTCTTGGTTAATCTCTCTTTCTCTCTCCTATCTTTCCCTCCCGTCTCACCTCTCTTTCCCTCCCCTCTCTCACCTATCTTTCCCTCCCCTCTCTCACCTATCTTTCCCTCCCCTCTCTCACCTCTCAATTCAATTAAATTCAAAGGGCTTTATTGGCATGGGAAACATCAGGTCTGAATACTTATGTAAATAAGGTATTTCTGTTTTGTATGTTTTATACATTTGCAAAACAAACCTGTTTTCACTTTGTCATTTTGGGTTATTGTGTGTAGATTTATGAGGAAAACAATGAATTTAATCCATTAAGGCTGTAACATAACAAAATGTGGAAAAAGTCAAGGGGTCTGAATACTTTCCAAATGCACTGTATGTATACATTGCCAAAACAAATGAAGTAGATAATAAACAAACTTGAAATAAAGAATAAAAAATGTACATCAAACATTAACAATGGTGTTTGTTCTTCACTGGTTGCCCTTTTCTTGCAACAGGTCACAAATATTTTTGTTGTAATTGCACACTGGTACTTCACCCAATAGATATGGGAGTTTATCAAGATTATATATTTTTTCCAAATTCTTTGTGGATCTGTGTAATCTGAGGGAAATCTGTGTCTCTAATATGGTCATATATTTGGCAGGAGGTTAGGAAGTGCATCTCAGTTTCTACATCATTTTGTGGACAGTGTGCACATAGCCTGTCTTCTCTTGAGAGCCAGGTCTGCCTACGGCGGCCTTTCTCAATAGCAAGGCTATGCTCACTGTGTCTGTACATAGTCAAAGATTTCCTTAAGTTTGTGTCAGTCACAGTGGTCAGGTCTTCTGCCACTGTGTAATCTCTGTTTGGGGGCCAAATAGCATTTCACTTTGCTCTGTTTTTTTGGTAAATTCTTTCCAATGGGTCAAGTAATTATATTTTTGTTTTCTCATGATTTGTGTTGCTGTCCTGAAACTCTGTGGGGTCTTTGTTATGGAAGGTTTAGGAATCGCTTCCTTTTAGGTGGTGGTAGAATTTAACAGCTCTTTTCTGGACTTTGATGGTATCGGGTATCGGCCTAATTCTGCTCTGCATGCATTATTATTTTTTTTTTATGTTGTACATGAATGATATTTTTGCAGAGTCTCAGTTTAGTTTTTGCCCCATTTTGTTTGGCGAGTGGATCCCAGACCCCACAACCATAAAGGGAAATGGGTTCTATAACTGATTCAAATATTTTTTTGCCAGATCGTAATCGGGATGTCAAATTGTATGTTCCTTTTGATGGCATAAAAGGCCCTTCTTGGTTTGTCTCGCAGATCGTTCACAGCTTTGTGGAAGTTACCTGTGGCACTGATGTTTAGGCCAAGGTATGTATAGTTTTTTGTGTGCTCTAGGGCAACAGTGTCTAGATGGAATTTGTAGTTGTGGTCCTGGCAACTGGACCTTTTTTGGAACACCATCATTTTTGTCTTACTGAGATTTACTGTCAGGGCCCAGGTCTGGTAGAATCTGTGCATAAGCTCTAGGTGCTGCTGTAGGGCCCTCCTTGGTTGGGGACAGAAGCACAAGATTCAGCAAACAGTAGATATTTGGCTTCAGATTCTAGTAGGGTGAGGCCGGATGCTGTAAACTGTTCTAGTGCCCTTGCCAATTCGTTGATATATATGTTGAAGAGGGTGGGGTTCAAGCTGCATCCCTGTCTCACCCCACGGCCCTGTGGAAAGGAATGTGTATTTTTTTTGCCAATTTTAACAGCAAACTTGTTGTTTGTGTACATGGATTTTATAATGTATGTTTTTCACCCTACACTGCTTTCCATCAATTTGTATAGCAGACCCTCATGCCAAATTGAGTCAAACGCTTTTTGGAAATAACAAAGCATGAGAAGACTTCGCCTTTGTTTTGGTTTGGTTGTCAATTAGGTTGTGCAGGGTGAATACATGGTCTGTCGTATGGTAATTTGGTACAAAGCCAAATTGACATTTGCTCAGTACATTGTTTTCACTGAATCAATCTGCGGTCTGCCGTTAATGATAATGCGGAGGATTTCCCAAAGGTTGCTGTTGACGCATATCCCACGGTAGTTATTAGTGTAAAATTTGTCTCCACTTTTGTGGATTGGGTTGACCAGTCGTTGGTTCCAAATATTGGGGAAGATGCCAGAGCTGAGGATGATGTTAAAGACTTCATGTATATAATTTGTGGTCTGTATATTTTATCATTTAATTTAGGATGACATCAACGCTACAGGTCTTTTTGAGTTGGAGGGTTTGTTTTTGGTCTTGTAGTTCATTCAATGTAATTGGAGAATCCAGTGTGTTCTGGTAGTCTTTAATAGCTGATTCTAAGACTTGTAATTGATTATGTATATGTTTTTGCTGTTTGTTATTTGCTAAAGAGCCAAAAAGATTGCAGATGTGGTTTCTCCATACATCTCCATTATGGATAGATAACTCTTTGTGTGGTTGTTTGTTTAGTGTGCTCCAATTATCCCAGAAGTGGTTAGATTCTATGGATTCTTCAATTACATTGAGCTGATTTCTGACTTACTGTTCCTTCTTCCGTAGTGTATTTCTGTATTGTTTTAGTGATTCACCATAGTGAATTGGCTTAGGTTTTCTGGGTCTCTGTGTTTTTCATTGGATAGGTTTCTCCATTTCTTTCTTAGGTTTTGCATTCATCATCAAACCATATGTCATTGTTTTAAATTTCTTAGGTTGTCTGCTTGACATTTTTAGATTTGATAGGAAAGCTGAAAGGTGAAATATACTGTTTAGGTTTTCTACTGCTAAGTTTACACCTTCACTATTACAGTTAAATGTTTTGTCCAGGAAGTTGTCTAAAAGGTATTGAATTTGTTGTTGCATAATTGTTTTTAGTAGGTTTCTACACTACTATCCTTCCATCTATAGCCTGTCTTAATATTGTGCAGTTCTTTTGGCTTTGATGCCTCGTGATTGAGTTTTGCTCTGTTCAGGTAGACTGTGATTTTGCTGTGATCTGACTGGGACGGAGATTTGTCTTCCAACAAGACAATGATCCAAAAGATAAAGCAAAATCTACAATGGAATGGTTCAAAAATAAACATATCCAGGTGTTAGAATGGCCAAGTCAAAGTCCAGACCTGAATCCAATCGAGAATCTGTGGAAAGAACTGAAAACTGCTGTTCACAAATGCTCTCCATACAACCTCACTGAGCTCGAGCTGTTTTGCAAGGAGGAATGGGAAAAGATTTCAGTCTCTCGATGTGCAAAACTGATAGAGACATACCCCAAGCGACTTACAGCTGTAATTGCAGCAAAAGGTGGCACTACAAAGTATTAACTTAAGGGGGCTGAATAATTTTGCACACCCAATTTTTCAGTTTTTGATTTGTTAAAAAAGTTTGAAATATCCAATAAATGTCGTTCCACTTCATGATTGTGTCCCACTTGTTGTTGATTCTTCACAAAAATATACAGTTTTATATCTTTATGTTTGAAGCCTGAAATGTGGCAAAAGGTCGCAAAGTTCAAGGGGGCCAAATACTTTCGCAAGGCACTGTAGGTAGCACACACAAGGACATTTTTCTCTGTTAATGTCTAACAAGATAATATTCCTGTTTTGACTAATTCAATAGTTTAATAGTTGGTTCTGCTCTGTACCAAATTAGCATACCCCCTCCCCTCTCTCCCCTCTCTTTCCCTCCCATCTCTCTCCTCTCTTTCCCTCCCCTCTCTCCCCTCTCTTTCCCTCCCTTTCTCTCCCCTCTCTTTATCTCCCCTCTCTCTCCTCACTTTCCCTCCCCTCTCTTTCCCTCCCCTCTCACCCCTTTCTTTCCCTCCCCTCTCTCCCCTTCCCTCTCTCCCTTCTCTTTCCCTCTCTCTATCTCCCCTCTCTTTCCCTCCCTTTCTCTCCCCTCTCTTTCCCTCCCCTCTCTCCCCTTTCTTTCCCTCCCCTCTCTCCCCTTCCCTCTCTCCCTTCTCTTTCCCTCCCCTCTCTCCCCTTCCCTCTCTCCCTTCTCTTTCCCTTCCCTCTCTCCCTTCTCTTTCCCTCCCCTCTCTCTCCTCTCTATATTTATTTTCTCCATGTCTGTCCATCACACAGTCAGTGGAACTATTTGATTTATTCAAATCAAACAGTTCCACTTCAATGAAAAACTATTTAGTCTCATCTGTGTGTGTTTGTGTGTGTGTGTATGTGTACTGGTGTGTGTGATTAGCAGGTATTGATCGAAGGCTGGGTGGACGCCATGCAGATATAAAGAGCATTTTGAGCTCCATCAGTTCAATCATCAAACAGACACACACACAGACCCACACACAGACACAGCGAGGCACTGAGTTGCACAGCCAAGGGCCCCCCACCCCCCTCAGCTACAGGGGAGCCAACCCATATAAACATACAGAAGGAGCTGCAGAGAGGATTCCCCCTGTAGACTGCTCCCACAGCACTAGCCATGACACACACACACACACACACACACACACACACACACACGCAGACACACACACGCAGACACACACACACACACACACACACACACACACACACACACACACACACACACACACACACACACGCAGACACACACACACGCACACACACGCAGACACACAAAAATAGGGAGCACCCCCTATCCACATCGATGGGACAGCAGTGGAGAAGAAGGGAAGTTTTAAGTTCCTCTGCTACAAATCATGGACAAACTGAAATGGTCCACCCACACAGGCAGTGTGGTGAAGAAGGCACAACAGCGCCTCTTCAACAACCGTAAGGCTCTCCAGAGGGTGGTGAGGGTGGTGAGGTCTGCTCCGCCCACAACCGTAAGGCTCTCCAGAGGGTGGTGAGGGTGGTGAGGTCTGCTCCGCCCACAACCATAAGGCTCTCCAGAGGGTGGTGAGGTCACCGTGGGCAGACTACCTGCCCTCCAGGACACCTACACCACCCGATGTTACAGGAAGGCCATAAAGATCATCAAGGGCAACAACCACCCGAGCCACTGCCTGTTCACCCCACTACCATCCATAAGGCGAGGCCAGTACAGGTGCATCAAAGCTGGGACAGAGAGACTGAAAAACAGCTTCTATCTCAAGGCCATCAGACTGTTAAACAGCCATCACTAACACGGAGAGGCTGCTGCCTACATACAGACTTGAAATCATTGGCCACTTTAATAAATGGATCACTTTAATAATGCCAGTGTAATAATGTTTACATATCTTGCCTCACTCATCTCATATGTATATACTGTATTTTATACCATCTATTGTATCTTGCCTATGCCGCTCTGTCATCGCTCATCCATATATTTATATGTATATATTCTTATTCCAATCCTTCACTTAGATTTGTGTGTATTAGGTAGTTGTGGAATTGTTAGATTACATGTTAGATATTGCTGTCGGAACTAGAAGCACAAACATTTCGCTACACTCACAATAACATCTGCTAACCATGTGTATGTGACCAATACAATTTGATTTGATTTGATTTGACATACATACACACAGACACAGACACAGACACAGACACAGACACAGACACACACACAGACACACACACACACACACACACACACACACACACACACACACACACACACACACACACACACACACACACACACACACACTACATGGGGCGACAGGTAGCCTAGTGGTTAGAGCGTTGGTCTAGTAACCGGAAGGTTGCAGATCGTTCTGCCCCTGAACAAGGCAGTTAACCCACTGTTCCTAGAACATCATTAAAAATAAGAATTTGTTCTTAACTGACTTGCCTAGTTAAATAAAGGTAAAATAAAAAAATAAAAATATCCATTCTGAGCACAGCCACTAGTCTAACTCTGCAGTCCCACATTGTTGAATGCTATATTCATTGGTGTGAGCAGTCTGGTTTGGTTGAAGACAAACTGATGAACAACAGAAGAGTTGTGTTAACTCAACAACACAAACACACAACACACAGACACACACAGACACACAGACAGACACACACACTCAATTACACATCGATAAACACATACTCAATTACACAGTGACAGATACAGACACTCGATTACACACCGATACATGTCATTACACCTCTATACACCCAAGTGCATCAGCACAGTCGGCACCGACAGACACAAAGAGTCCCACGGAAGCAGACACATACAAATAGGTGCAGCCGTGGCTTAAAAATGATAACGCATAACCACACCATGTACACACAGAGGGACCTATCACCACACACATGGGGCATTTCCATACAGGATTCACCACAGTGTTTAACCCAAAAGGCTCAGACTTTTCTGTTTCCATCTACGCTGGCCAGTACCCGTGTCTCACTGGGCCATGGCTCCGGAGGCCCTGCTCTGACTTGGGGCCAAAGCCAGGTACTTTTCACCTGTCGTTTATAGAACTGTGAATTTGAACCCATTCTAAGAAAGCATCTGTTGCAGAGGTTGTGGATCTTCACACGTCCCCACTGTCAGCCCTCACTATGGAAACACAACTTCTCTAGTATAACATAAGGGTGTAGACCAGTGTTGTGTTAGAGACCACCTAAAGCGAGACAGAGTCAAGACCGAGACCAGAGCAAATCAAGTCTGAGTCAAGACCGAGACCAGAGCAAATCGAGTCTGAGTCAAGACCGAGACTGGGATGAAGGCGATGGGGGCAAGGCTGAGTTAAGAACGAGACCAGAACAATGTGAAACCAATTCAAGACTGTGATTGTGATTTTGTCAGATCTCCACCATAATGAGAGCTCAAAATGTTTTTATGTGTCAATGTGCCATAGAACATATGGACTCTTTAGCCATTCAGAATGGTGAAAAAATGCATTCTGAGGGCAAAGAGCGAGCCACTCTACAAATGATCACTAACCATGGTCTCTTATTAATAGATAGCCCCTAAGCGACTGCGCGACTATCAAACAATTTCCCTTAGTCTCGACAAGGTTTGAGGTTTCAACAACACTAAAGGACAGTAACGCTACGGGTCAAGTAGAAAGTTCACATTTGAAGAGGTTATCAGATATAAATGTGTCATGAAAGGAGTGTGGGTATCTGGCCTGGCAAAGCGGTTTAATGTGCTGACTGAAAAAGGACTGATAATTTGCAAATAAATTCATAAAAAATCCTACAATGTGATTTTCTGTATTTTTTTTTCTCATTTTGTCTGTCATAAATTACAGGCCTCTCATCCTTTTAAGTGGGAGAACTTGCACAATTGGTGGCTGACTAAATACTTTTTTGCCCCACTATATGTGAGAGTGGATTCTCGGCCCTCACTAGCATGAAAACTAAATGCAGGCACAGACTGTGTGTGGAAAATGATTTAAAACTGAGACTCTCTCCAATACAACCTAACACTGCAGAGTTATGTGTATCTTTGCAAGCA
>NW_026286774.1:0-3914 GCF_023373465.1 Oncorhynchus keta | reverse complement strand
TGTGTGTGTGAATGGGCAGAATAGTATGTGTGTGTGTTGCATGTGTGATTGACCTAAGTAACTGAGGTCATAGGGTCATGGCTCATCCTGTGAGGTGATGACTCATGTCCTGCTCATTGCTTTGAGACACCAGAGCCTGGATATGAGGCCTAACACACACTAGATACAGCCCAACACACTGGATACAGCCCAACACACACTGGATACAGCCCGACACACACTGGATACAGCTAAACACACTGGACACAGCCCAACACACACTGGACACAGACCAACACACACTGGACACAGCCCAACACACACTGGATACAGCCCAACACACACTGAACACAGCTAAACACACTGGACACAGCCCAACACACACTGGACACAGCTAAACACACTGGACACAGCCCAACACACACTGGACACAGCTAAACACACTGGACACAGCCCAACACACACTGGACACAGCTAAACACACTGGACACAGCCCAACACACACTGGATACAGCCCAACACACACCTGGACACAGCCCAACACACTGGATACAGCCCAATACACACTGGACACAGCTAAACACACTGGATACAGCCCGGACTGGACACAGCTAAACACACTGGACACAGCCCAACACACACTGGACACAGCTAAACACACTGGATACAGCCCAACACACACTGGACACAGCTAAACACACTGGACACAGCCCAACACACACTGGACACAGCTAAACACACTGGACACAGCCCAAACACACTGGACACAGCTAAACACACTGGATACAGCCCAATACACACTGAACACAGCTAAACACACTGGACACAGCCCAACACACACTGGACACAGCTAAACACACTGGACACAGCCCAACACACACTGGACACAGCTAAACACACTGGACACAGCCCAACACACACTGGATACAGCCCAACACACACTGGATACAGCCCAACACACACTGACCACAGCCCAACACACTGGATACACCCCAACACACACTGGACACAACTAAACACACTGGACACAGCCCAACACACACTGGATACAGCCCAACACACTGGATACAGCCCAACACACTGGATACAGCCCAACACACTGGACACAGCCCAACACACTGGATACAGCCCAACACACACTGGACACAGCTAAACACACTGGACACAGCCCAACACACACTGGACACAACTAAACACACTGGATACAGCCCAACACACTGGATACAGCCCGACACACACTGGATACAGCCCGACACACACTGGATACAGCCCAACACACACTGGATACAGCCCAACACACACTGGATACAGCCCGACACACACTGGATACAGCCCAACACACACTGGATACAGCCCAACACACACTGGATACAGCCCAACACACACTGGATACAGCCCGACACACTGGATACAGCCCAATACACACTGGATACAGCCCGACACACACTGGATACAGCCCAATACACACTGGATACAGCCCAACACACACTGGATACAGCCCGACACACACTGGATACAGCCCAACACACACTGGATACAGCCCGACACACACTGGATACAGCCCAACACACACTGGATACAGCCCGACACACACTGGATACAGCCCAACACACACTGGATACAGCCCAATACACACTGGATACAGCCCGACACACTGGACACAGCCCAATACACACTGGATACAGCCCAATACACACTGGATACAGCCCAATACACACTGGATACAGCCCAACACACACTGGATACAGCCCAACACACACTGGATACAGCCTGAAAAAATACGTATTATGGAGATACTGTATATGGTTGGCTGGAGCTGCTCTAACCTAATTTCTGGTGGGCAGAAATGGTACTGTAGGTCAGTCTTTATACTGTGGCCACCAATAGCTAAAGAGCAGCAAATCCTTCCGGACGAATCACGATTCCACAGGTAGATAGCATCTTTCTAATTTCAGAAGGGGAGGGGACATTCAGCCCATAGACTGGCCCTTAACTTGCAAAGACAGAGGGAGAGGTGACATTCAGCCCATAGACTGGCCCTTAACTTGCAAAGACAGAGGGGGAGGTGACATTCAGACCATAGACTGGCCCTTAACTTGCAAAGACAGAGGGCGAGGCAACATTCAGCCCATAGACTGGCCCTTAACTTCAAAGACAGAGGGGAGGTGACATTCAGCCCATAGACTGGCAAAGACAGAGGGGAGTGACTTAATTTAATTTGCAAAGACAGAGGGGGGAGGTGACATTCAGCCCATAGACTGGGCCCTTAACTTGCAAAGACAGAGGGCGAGGCAACATTCAGCCCAGGACTGGCCCTAACTTGCAAAAAGACAGACCATAGACTGGGAAAGACAGTGGGCGAGGCGATTCAGACCATAGACTGGGCCAGAGGGGGAGGTGACATCTTCTTAACTTGCAAAGACAGAGGGCGAGGCGACATTCAGCCCATAGACTGGCCCTTAACTTGCAAAGACAGAGGGGGAGGTGACATTCAGCCCATATATTGGCCCTTAACTTGCAAAGACAGAGGGGAGGTGACATTCAGCCCATAGACTGGCCCTTAACTTGCAAAGAGAGAGGGAGGTGACATTCAGCCCATAGACTGGCCCTTAACTTGCAAAGATAGAGGGGGATCTCCTCGTTCTAGCATCCCTTCACTCAATCACCTGTTCCCGCTCTCCTCTGTATCCTAAAGCTCATCTTATGTGTAAGAGAGATGTGTGTGTATGTGTAAGAGAGTAATGTGTGTGTGTGTGTGTGTGTGTGTGTGTGTGTGTGTGTGTGTGTGTGTGTGTGTGTGTGTGTGTGTGTGTGTGTGTGTGTGTGTGTGCGTGTGTGCGTGTGTGTGTGTGTGTGTGTGTGTGTGTGTGTGTGTGTGTGTGTGTGTGTGTGTGTGTGTGTGACGCACCGCTACAACGCATATTATTTTTATGTGAACACTGCAGCAAAAGCAAACTCCTTCCTCCACTGCGTGTGGCTACAATACGTTGAGTTTCCTGATGAAGCTGTGAAGCGTCAGGAAGCTGTGAAACACCGGGGAAGCTATGAAGCCCCGGGAAGCTGGCGGGAAGCTGAGAAGCCCCGGGAAGCTGTGAAGCCACGAAGCTGGAAGCCCTGAGAGCGAGCCTCGGGAAGCTGAGAAGCCCGGGAAGCTGTGAAGCCCGAGGAAGCTGTGAAGCACCGGGAAGCTGTGATGCACCGGGGAAGCTGTAGCCGAAGCTGTGCACCGGGAAGCTGTGAAGCACCGGGAAGCTGAGAAGCCGGGAAGCTGTGAAGCCGGGAAGCTGTGAAGCACCGGGAAGCTGTGATGCACCGGGAAGCTGTGAAGCACCGGGGAAGCTGTGAAGCCCCGGGAAGCTGTGAGACCAGCTGTAGACTAGTGCGTGATCGTGTTCATGAGTCTGTTATTAAATGTGTATGTTTACTGATTTTCATTCAATCCCATATTCATTCATATGGGCAGAATACTGTACATGTAGCTTACAGATTTAATTATGGCCTAAAATAAACGTGTTCATACAGGCAGAATATTGAAGCCTCGGCCCAGTGCCGTGAAAAGTTATTTTCAGCGTTTCTGATTTTCTCTATTTTTGCACAGTTTTGATACTGAATGTTATCAGATCTTCAACCAAAACCTAATATTAGATAAAGGGAACCTGAGTTTACAAATATTTAATTTAATTAAACAAAGTTATGCAACCCACAATTCCCGTGTGAAAATGTCATCTCTTACACTCAATAACTGGTTGTGCCACCATTAGCGCCAATGACTGCAACCAAATGCTTCCTGTAGTTGTTGATCAGTCTCTCACATCGCTGTGGAGGAATTTTGGCCCACTCTTGTATGCAGAACTGGTTTAACTCTGCAACATTTGTGGGTTTTAAGCATGAACTGCTTGTTTCAAGTCCTGCCACAACATCTCCTAGGCTGGTGT
>NW_026286773.1:0-7649 GCF_023373465.1 Oncorhynchus keta | reverse complement strand
GGGGAGTGATGAGCTCTACAGAGGCAGCAGGCTATTAGCCAGCCTGCCAGCATAGTGGAGTCTGCCACTAGCATAGTCAGTGTAGTCAGCTCAGCTATCACCATTGAGACCGTGTCTGTGCCTCGACCTAGGTTGGGCAAAACTAAACATGGCGGTGTTCGCCTTAGCAATCTCACTAGGATAAAGACCACCTCCATTCCTGTCATTACTGAAAGAGATCATGATACCTCACATCTCAAAATAGGGCTACTTAATGTTAGATCCCTTACTTCAAAGGCAATTATAGTCAATGAACTAATCACTGATCATAATCTTGATGTGATTGGCCTGACTGAAACATGGCTTAAGCCTGATGAATTTACTGTGTTAAATGAGGCCTCACCTCCTGGCTACACTAGTGACCATATCCCCGTGCATCCCGCAAAGGCGGAGGTGTTGCTAACATTTACGATAGCAAATTTCAATTTACAAAAAAAAAATGACGTTTTCGTCTTTGAGCTTCTAGTCATGAAATCTATGCAGCCTACTCAATCACTTTTTATAGCTACTGTTTACAGGCCTCCTGGGCCATATACAGCGTTTCTCACTGAGTTCCCTGAATTCCTATCAGACCTTGTAGTCATTGCAGATAATATTCTAATCTTTGGTGACTTTAATATTCACATGGAAAAGTCCACAGACCCACTCCAAAAGGCTTTTGGAGCCATCATCGACTCAGTGGGTTTTGTCCAACATGTCTCTGACCCACTCACTGTCACAGTCATACGCTGACCTAGTTTTGTCCCATGGAATAAATGTTGTGGATCTTAATGTTTTTCCTCATAATCCTGGACTATCGGACCACCATTTTATTACGTTTGCAATTGCAACAAATAATCTGCTCAGACCCCAACCAAGGAACATCAAAAGTCGTGCTATAAATTCACAGACAACACAAAGATTCCTTGATGCCCTTCCAGACTCCCTCTGCCTACCCAAGGACGCCAGAGGACAAAAAATCCGTTAACCACCTAACTGAGGATCTCAATTTAACCTTGCGCAATACCCTAGATGCAGTTGCACCCCTAAAAACTAAAAAATGTCTCATAAGAAACTAGCTCCCTGGTACACAGAAAATACCCGAGCTCTGGAAGCAAGCTTCCAGAAAATTGGAACGGAAATGGCGCCACACCAAACTGGAAGTCTTCCGACTAGCTTGGAAGGACGGTACCGTGCAGTACCGAAGAGCCCTTACTGCTGCTCGATCGTCCTATTTTTCTAACTTAATTGAGGAAAATAAGAACAATCCGAAATTCCTTTTTGATACTGTGGCAAAGCTAACTAAAAAGCAGCATTCCCCAAGAGAGGATGACTTTCACTTTAGCAGTGATAAATTCATGAACTTTTTGAGGAAAAGATTATGATTATTAGAAAGCAAATTACGGACTCCTCTTTAAACCTGCGTATTCCTCCAAACCTCAGTTGTCCTGAGTCTGCACAACTCTGCCAGGACCTAGGATCAAGAGAGACGCTCAAGTGTTTTAGTACTATATCTCTTGACACAATGATGAAAATAATCATGGCCTCTAAACCTTCAAGCTGTATACTGGACCCTATTCCAACTAAACTACTGAAAGAGCTGCTTCCTGTGCTTGGCCCTCCTATGTTGAACATAATAAACGGCTCTCTATCCACTGGATGTGTACCAAACTCACTAAAAGTGGCAGTAATAAAGCCTCTCTTGAAAAAGCCAAACCTTGACCCAGAAAATATAAAAACTATCGGCCTATATCGAATCTTCCATTCCTCTCAAAGATTTTAGAGAAGGCTGTTGCGCAGCAACTCACTGCCTTCCTGAAGACAAACAATGTATACGAAATGCTTCAGTCTGGTTTTAGACCCCATCATAGCACTGAGACGGCACTTGTGAAGGTGGTAAATGACATTTTAATGGCATCGGACCGAGGCTCTGCATCTGTCCTCGTGCTCCTAGACCTTAGTGCTGCTTTTGATACCATCGATCACCACATTCTTTTGGAGAGATTGAAACCCAAATTGGTCTACACGGACAAGTTCTGGCCTGGTTTAGATCTTATCTGTCGGAAAGATATCAGTTTGTCTCTGTGAATGGTTTGTCCTCTGACAAATCAACTGTACATTTCGGTGTTCCTCAAGGTTCTGTTTTAGGACCACTATTGTTTTCACTATATATTTTACCTCTTGGGGATGTTATTCGAAAACATAATGTAAACTTTCACTGCTATGCGGATGACACACAGCTGTACATTTCAATGAAACATGGTGAAGCCCCAAAATTGCCTCGCTAGAAGCATGTTTTCAGACATAAGGAAGTGGATGGCTGCAAACTTTCTACTATTAAACTTCGGACAAAAACAGAGATGCTTGTTCTAGGTCCCAAGAAACAAAGAGATCTTCTGTTGAATCTGACAATTAATCTTAATGGTTGTACAGTCGTCTCAAATAAAACTGTGAAGGACCTCGGCGTTACTTGACCCTGATCTCTCTTTGAAGAACATATCAAGACCATTTCGAGGACAGCTTTTTCCATCTACGTAACATTGCAAAAATCAGAAACTTTCTGTCCAAAATGATGCAGAAAAATTAATCCATGCTTTTGTCACTTCTAGGTTAGACTACTGCAATGCTCTATTTTCCGGCTACCCGGATAAAGCACTAAATAAACTTCAGTTAGTGCTAAATACGGCTGCTAGAATCCTGACTAGAACCAAAAAATTTGATCATATTACTCCAGTGCTAGCCTCTACACTGGCTTCCTGTCAAAGCAAGGGCTGATTTCAAGGTTTTACTGCTAACCTACAAAGCATTACATGGGCTTGCTCCTACCTACCTCTCTGATTTGGTCCTGCCGCATATACCTACACGTACGCTACGGTCACAAGACGCAGGCCTCCTAATTGTCCCTAGAATTTCTAAGCAAACAGCTGGAGGCAGGGCTTTCTCTCCTATAGAGCTCCATTTTTATGGAACGGTCTGCCTACCCATGTCAGAGACGCAAACTCGGTCTCAACCTTTAAGTCTTTACTGAAGACTCATCTCTTCAGTGGGTCATATGATTGAGTGTAGTCTGGCCCAGGAGTGGAAGGTGAACGGAAAGGCTCTGGAGCAACGAACCGCCCTTGCTGTCTCTGCCTGGCCGGTTCCCCTTTCCACTGGGATTCTCTGCCTCTAACCCTGTTACGGGGGCTGGAGTCACTGGCTTGCTGGGGCTCTCTCGTGCCGTCCCTGGGGGTGCGTCACCTGGGTGGGTTGATTCACTGTTGTGGTCGGCCTGTCTGGTTGCCCCCCTTGGGTTGTACCGTGGCGGAGATCTTTGTGGGCTATACTCGGCCTTGTCTCAGGATGGTAAGTTGGTGGTTGAAGATATCCTCTAGTGGTGTGGGGGCTGTGCTTTGGCAAAGTGGGTGGGGTTATATCCTTCCTGTTTGGCCCTGTCCGGGGGTGTCCTCGGATGGGGCCACAGTGTCTCCTGACCCTCCTGTCTCAGCCTCCAGTATTTATGCTGCAGTAGTTTATGTGTCGGGGCTAGGGTCAGTTTGTTATATCTGGAGTACTTCTCCTGTCCTATTCGGTGTCCTGTGTGAATCTAAGTGTGCGTTCTCTAATTCTCTCTCCTTCTCTCTCTTTCTTTCTATCTCTCGGAGGACCTGAGCCCTAGGACCATGCCCCAGGACTTACCTGACATGATGACTCCTTGCATACAGTCCACTGTTATGCTGCTGCTCCAGTTCCAACTGGCCTGGGCCCCTAGGACCCATGTCCCAGTTCTACCTGACATGAAGGCTCCTTGCTGTCCCCAGTCCACCTGACTGTGCTGCTGCTCCAGTTTCAACTGTTCTGCCTTATTATTATTCGACCATGCTGGTCATTTATGAACATTTGAACATCTTGGTCATGTTCTGTTATAATCTCTACCCGGCACAGCCAGAAGAGGACTGGCCACCCCACATAGCCCGGTTCCTCTCTAGGTTTCTTCCTAGGTTTTGGCCTTTCTAGGGAGTTTTTCCTAGCCACCGTGCTTTTACACCTGCATTGTTTGCTGTTTGGGGTTTTAGGCTGGGTTTCTGTACAGCACTTTGAGATATCAGCTGATGTACGAAGGGCTATATAAATAAATTTGATTTGATTTGATAATCTGCTGGCTGCCCGCGGGCGTTCAGAAGGGTTCTGTGCGTTCCACCACCCAGCCCCTCTGCTCCCCATTCCAACTGTGGTCGGAGGGACACACGTCTGATCGGTGCTGGAGAGTCCGTCTGGGAGTAGAGATGGCTATATAATAAATTTGAATTTGATTTGATTTGATTTGTTCTTTATCAATTCACCTGCGTTTCCAGTGGTGTTGGAATTCCTGGCCAGCTCAGCACAACCCGGTGATTCCTGTGACAGGGGCTCTTAAGGAGTGGTCAGAGAGTGTTCAGACGATTATAGGAGTTGCCGTTGGTGCGACTACGGTGGAGAAGTCAGACCAGTTTCACGTGCTGCATTCCCTCCCTGAATATGCCGATTGGCATATAAAGAAAGCGGCAATTACCATCCCATCGTCGAGGAACTGCTTGATAGACCTCCTGGAGAACGCTGCACTCCTAGGGTCACGTGTATCCATTGTCCCAGGAGGAGACAGTAGCTATGGAGACATATGTTGCTGAGTCGCTGGGACAGGGGTACATTCGGCCTTTGTCTCCTCAAGTTTATTTTTTGTGAGGAAAAAGGAGGGAGGTTTGCATCCGTGTATCGATTATAGAGGTCTAAACGCCATCACAGTGGGGTTTAGATATTCACTCTACCTCTCATCGCTACGGCGGTGGAATCGTTTCACGGAGCGCAGTTCTTCACAAACTGGATCTCAGGAGCGTATAGTCTGGGTGCGTATCTGGGGAGGGAGACGAGTGGAAACCACATTTGGGGGTACTACATCCGCCACTATGAGTATCGGGCCGTAGGGTAAAAATGCTCCAGCCGTGTAGACGATCATGGACATCTTGTTTATATCTGATTCTGTCACACGCCACTCACACCGCGCACTGGTACTTAAGGTGCTTGGGCGACTGCTGGAGCATGACCTGTATTGGAAGTAGAATGTGTGTTCTTCAAACACGCGTTTCCTTCCTGGGTTGTGTATTTCCACCTCCGGGGTGGTGATGGGGAGAGGTGACCGCGTTACAGCCGTGTGTAATTGGCCGACTCCGACCACGGTGAAAGAGGTGCAGCGGGTTTTAGGGTTTTGCCAATTACTACCGGAGGTTTTATCCTGGGTTTTGGTCAGGTGGTTGCTCCCATTACTCACTGCTGAAGGGGGGCCGGTGCGTTTGCAGTGGTCAGCAGAGGCGGGCGGAGCATTCAACAAGTCTGAAGGCGCTGTTCACTGATGCGCCCCGTGTTGGCGCATCCGGACCCCTCTCTAGCATTCAAAGTGGAGGTGTGTACACGTCCGAGGCTGGGGGTGGGTGCCGTGCCATCACAGCTCCGCCACCGAAACTCCGCCCTGCACTTTCTTCTCTCAAGGAAGCTCAGCCCAGGAGAACTATGTTAGGGGACCGGGAGTCAAGAGCTCTGAAGGTGTGGAGACACTGGCTTGAGGGGCTAAGCACCCTTTCTCATCTGGACTGACCACCAGAATCTGGAGTATATTCGGGCAGCTAGGGAGACTTAACCCACGTCAGGCTAGATGGGCCATGTTCTTCACCCTGTTTCTGGTTTACTTTGTCTTATAGACCGGGCTCCCAGAACGTGAAGGCTGACGCACTGTCCCGCCTTACGACACGAAGGATGGGTCCACCGAACCTACTCCTATCCTTCCACCTTCATGCTCGTGGCCCCAGTGGTATGGGAGGTGGACGGGGGACATCGAGCGGGCGTTACGGGTTGAACTTGCCCCTCAGTGTCCAGCGGGGGCTCAGTACGTGCCGAGGGGTGTCGGGACAAACTAATCCCATGGGCTCACGTCTCTCCTTCTCGGGTCACCCTGGGGTGACGAGGACAGTGGGGGAGCCTTCAGGGAGGTATTGGTGGCCTACGTTGGCTAAGGACTGCTCAGAGCAATGCTCCCCTCCCGTTCCTGTAGGCCGTGGACACACACACTTGCCGGTGGACTTTCTTGCGACCTTCCTCCGTCAGGGAGTACTACGATCCGTGATTGTGGATCGGTTCTCTAAGTCCTGCCGTCTCCTCCCGTTGCCCGGTATCCCTACAGCCCTACAGACTGCGGAGGCATTATTCACCCATGTCTTTCGGCACTACGGGGTGCCGGAGGACATCGTTTCTGATCGGGGCCCCCAATTCACGTCTCGGGTATGGAGAGCGTTCATGGAACGTTTGGGGGTCTCTGTCAGCCTGACCTCCGGTTATCACCCCGAGAGTAATGGGCAGGTGGAGAGAATGAACCAGGAGGTGGGTAGGTTTCTGCGGTCGTATTGCCAGGATCGGCCAGGGGAGTGGGCACGATACATTCCCTGGGCTGAGATGGCTCAGAACTCATTACGCCACTCCTCTACTAACGTGTCCCCTTTTCAGTGTGTGTTGGGGTACCAGCCGGTCCTGGCACCATGGCATCCGAGCCAGACCGTGGCTCCTGCGGTGGAGGAATGGGTACAGCGCTCCAAGGAGACCTGGAGGGCCGTCCAGGATTCTCTACGACAAGCGAGTGGACGGCAGAAGAGGAGTGCTGACCGCCACCGCAGTGAGGCCCCCGTGTTTGTACCGGGGAACAGGGTCTGGCTCTCGACCCGAAACCTACCTCTCCGCTTGCCCTGCCGGAAGCTGGGTCCGCAGTGTGTAGGGCCCTTTAAAGTCCTGAGGAGAATAAACGAGGTGTGTTATCGATTACAACTCCCTTCCTATTATCGTATTAACCCCTCGTTTCATGTGTCTCTCCTCAGGCCGGTGGTAGCTGGTCCCCTGCAGGACAGTGAGGTGCCGGAGGTCCCCCCCCCTCTGGACATCGAGGGTCCCCGGCGTACACGATCCGGGCCATTCTGGACTCGAGACGCCGGGTGAGGGGCCTGCAGTACCTCGTGGACTGGGAGGGTACGGTCCGGAGGAGAGGTGCTGGGTACCGGTGAGGGACATCTTGGATCCATCCATGTTGAGGGATTTCCATCGCCTCCATCCGGATCGCCCTGCGCCTCGTCCTCCCGGGCGACCTCGAGGCCGGTGTCGGCGGCTGCGGGAGCCATGCGTCAGGGGAGTACTGTCACGAGTTCGACCGAGGGTGTTTCCCCTTCCCGGGCGGGTGGAGCTCGGCGGTCGTCGTCACCGGCCTATTAGCTGCCACTGATTGTTTTTCCTCCCCCTCCTTGTATGTTTAGTGGTAGCACCTGTTTATGTTAATTAGTTTGTCTTTATTAGTCAGCCGGCCCGCCTGGTTGTTGTGCGGGATTATTTCATTGTAACCTTCGGCTCTGTTGTAAAGGTACGTGTTAGTGCCTGGTCGTGTATTTTTCCATTGTATTTTTTGATTCCCTGTGTTTTGGGAACGTAACTTTTGTGAGCACCCTGTGGTGCGTTGGTGCTATTAAAAGACGCACAGCATTGAACTCTGTCTCCTGCATTTGACTTCACACCCACGACACCCGGAGCATTACAATATAAATAGTCATAGTAAACATTCATGAAAATACAAGTGTCTCACATGG
>NW_026286772.1:0-12353 GCF_023373465.1 Oncorhynchus keta | reverse complement strand
TCACACCTCATAACATACATGTAGTGTTTACGTTCCACACCTCCAGACAGTCAGACATCACAACATACATGTAGTGTTTACGTTCCACACCTCCATAGACAGTCAGACATCACAACATACATGTAGTGTTTACGTTCCACACCTCCATAGACAGTCAGACATCACAACATGTAGTGTTTACGTTCCACACCTCCAGACAGTCAGACATCACAACATACATGTAGTGTTTACGTTCCACACCTCCATAGACAGTCAGACATCATAACATGTAGTGTTTACGTTCCACACCTCCATAGACAGTCAGACATCATAACATGTAGTGTTTACGTTCCACACCTCCATAGACAGTCAGACATCATAACATGTAGTGTTTACGTTCCACACCTCCAGACAGTCAGACATCATAACATACATGTAGTGTTTACGTTCCACACCTCCATAGACAGTCAGACATCACAACATGTAGTGTTTACGTTCCACACCTCCAGACAGTCAGACATCACAACATACATGTAGTGTTTACGTTCCACACCTCCATAGACAGTCAGAGATCACAACATGTAGTGTTTACGTTCCACACCTCCATAGACAGTCAGACATCATAACATGTAGTGTTTACGTTCCACACCTCCATAGACAGTCAGACATCATAACATGTAGTGTTTACGTTCCACACCTCCATAGACAGTCAGACATCATAACATGTAGTGTTTACGTTCCACACCTCCATAGACAGTCAGACATCACAACATACATGTAGTGTTTACGTTCCACACCTCCATAGACAGTCAGACATCACAACATACATGTAGTGTTTACGTTCCACACCTCCATAGACAGTCAGACATCACAACATACATGTAGTGTTTACGTTCCACACCTCCATAGACAGTCAGACATCATAACATGTAGTGTTTACGTTCCACACCTCCATAGACAGTCAGACATCATAACATGTAGTGTTTACGTTCCACACCTCCAGACAGTCAGACATCATAACATACATGTAGTGTTTACGTTCCACACCTCCATAGACAGTCAGACATCACAACATGTAGTGTTTACGTTCCACACCTCCAGACAGTCAGACATCACAACATACATGTAGTGTTTACGTTCCACACCTCCATAGACAGTCAGAGATCACAACATGTAGTGTTTACGTTCCACACCTCCATAGACAGTCAGACATCATAACATACATGTAGTGTTTACGTTCCACACCTCCATAGACAGTCAGACATCATAACATACATGTAGTGTTTACATTCCACACCTCCATAGACAGTCAGACATCATAACATGTAGTGTTTACGTTCCACACCTCCATAGACAGTCAGACATCACAACATACATGTAGTGTTTACGTTCCACACCTCCATAGACAGTCAGACATCATAACATACATGTAGTGTTTACGTTCCACACCTCCATAGACAGTCAGACATCACAACATACATGTAGTGTTTACGTTCCACACCTCCATAGACAGTCAGACATCACAACATACATGTAGTGTTTACGTTCCACACCTCCATAGACAGTCAGACATCATAACATAGTGAAGAACAATCTGGCCATGTTCTGTTATAATCTCCACCCGGCACAGCCAGAAGAGGACTGACCCCTCAGAGTCTGGTTCCTCTCTAGGTCTCTTCCTAGGTTCAGCCAGAAGAGGACTGACCCCTCAGGGCCTGGTTCCTCTCTAGGTCTCTTCCTAGGTTCAGCCAGAAGAGGACTGACTCCTCAGGGCCTGGTTCCTCTCTAGGTCTCTTCCTAGGTTCAGCCAGAAGAGGACTGGCTCCTCAGGGCCTGGTTCCTCTCTAGGTCTCTTCCTAGGTTCAGCCAGAAGAGGACTGACCCCTCAGAGTCTGGTTCCTCTCTAGGTCTCTTCCTAGGTTCAGCCAGAAGAGGACTGACCCCTCAGGGCCTGGTTCCTCTCTAGGTCTCTTCCTAGGTTCAGCCAGAAGAGGACTGACTCCTCAGGGCCTGGTTCCTCTCTAGGTCTCTTCCTAGGTTCAGCCAGAAGAGGACTGACTCCTCAGGGCCTGGTTCCTCTCTAGGTCTCTTACTAGGTTCAGCCAGAAGAGGACTGACCCCTCAGGGCCTGGTTCCTCTCTAGGTCTCTTCCTAGGTTCAGCCAGAAGAGGACTGACCCCTCAGGGCCTGGTTCCTCTCTAGGTCTCTTCCTAGGTTCAGCCAGAAGAGGACTGACCCCTCAGGGCCTGGTTCCTCTCTAGGTCTCTTCCTAGGTTCAGCCAGAAGAGGGACTGACCCCTCAGGCCTGGTTCCTCTCTAGGTCTCTTCCTAGGTTCAGCCAGAAGAGGACTGACCCCTCAGGGCCTGGTTCCTCTCTAGGTCTCTTCCTAGGTTCCTGCCTTTATAGGGAGTTTTTCTTAGCCACTGTGCTTCTACATCTGCATCTTGCTGTTTTGGGGTTTTAGGCTGAGTTTCTGTATAAACACTTTGAGACATCAGCTGATGTAGAAATGGCCTCATATATAAAATGTGGTGGATTGATTGACATCGGCTGTTTGTTGACGTTACAGGGCGTTTAACAGCTGTGTGAATGTGGTTCATGTCTGATCCTCTCAGAATGTGTTTATGTAATGAGTTGTTAGGTCTTTGTGGATGATTTCCATGTTACAGGGAGTCTAGATGTGGCAGACGATGAAAGCCCGCTTGGTAAACAGTAACAACATGGCCGTGTGTCAGGGGGAGTGCAGGTAGAGGAGTGTTTGAAGCTGTGCCCGTGTTGTGTTATAAACTGTATTCAGGATAATCATCTCTGTGATCATGGCTGTAGTTCTCTGGGTGACTAATAGCTCTGAATAGGAATTCTGGCTCTGTGTGTGTTCTCTAGATGTGTTTTGTATTAGGCTACCTCGGCTCACACTGTGTTGGTGTGTGTTCTCTAGATGCGTTGTGTGTGTGTGTGTTCTCTAGATGCGTTGTGTGTGTGTGTGTGTGTGTTTGTGTTCTCTAGATGCGGTGTGTGTGTGTTTGTGTTCTCTAGATGCGGTGTGTTTGTGTTCTCTAGATGCGGTGTGTGTGTGTTTGTGTTCTCTAGATGCGGTGTGTGTGTGTGTTCTCTAGATGCGGTGTGTGTGTGTGTGTTCTCTAGATGCGGTGTGTGTGTGTTCTCTAGATGCGGTGTGTGTGTGTGTTCTCTAGATGCGGTGTGTGTGTGTGTGTTCTCTAGATGCGGTGTGTGTGTGTGTGTTCTCTAGATGCGGTGTGTGTGTGTGTTCTCTAGATGCGGTGTGTGTGTGTTCTCTAGATGCGGTGTGTGTGTGTTCTCTAGATGCGGTGTGTGTGTTTGTGTTCTCTAGATGCGGTGTGTGTGTTTGTGTTCTCTAGATGCGGTGTGTGTGTTTGTGTTCTCTAGATGCGGTGTGTGTGTTTGTGTTCTCTAGATGCGGTGTGTGTGTGTGTGTTCTCTAGATGCGGTGTGTGTGTGTGTGTTCTCTAGATGCGGTGTGTGTGTTTGTGTTCTCTAGATGCGGTGTGTGTGTTTGTGTTCTCTAGATGCGGTGTGTGTGTTTGTGTTCTCTAGATGCGGTGTGTGTGTTTGTGTTCTCTAGATGCGGTGTGTGTGTGTGTTCTCTAGATGCGGTGTGTGTGTGTGTTCTCTAGATGCGGTGTGTGTGTGTGTTCTCTAGATGCGGTGTGTGTGTGTGTTCTCTAGATGCGGTGTGTGTGTGTTCTCTAGATGCGGTGTGTGTGTGTGTTCTCTAGATGCGGTGTGTGTGTGTGTTCTCTAGATGCGGTGTGTGTGTGTTCAATAATGGTATGTTCTGTTTCTGTGTGTTCTGTTTCTGTGTGTGTTCTAGAACAGTGTGTTCTGTTTCTGTGTGTTCTAGAACAGTGTGTTCTGTCTCTGTGTGTGTTGTAAAACAGTGTGTTGTATTCTGTGTGTGTTCCTCAGGTGCGTATTGCCCTGCAGATGGAAGATGGTACCAGACTCCAGGGTACTTTCTCCAGTGGACAGACACTATGGGAGCTGCTCACACACTTTCCCCAGACCAGGTAGGTAGGGTTGTCACTGATCGTGTGTGTGTGTGTGTGTGTGTGTGTGTGTGTGTGTGTGTGTGTGTGTGTGTGTGTGTGTGTGTGTGTGTGTGTGTGTGTGTGTGTGTGTGTGTGTGTGTGTGTGTGTGTGTGTGTGCTCGCCTGCCAAGACCAGAGGTTTGTTAATTTTATGAGTGAGTGCTGAACACTGCGATCAAAGATTTGCAGACCAGGAGTGTGCCAAGTTACAACAACCCCTCTGCTCTCCTCCTCCCTTTTTCTCTCCCCTGTTTTCTTTCTCTCACCCCCAACCTCTCTACTCTCTCCAGCTGCTCTTCTCTCTCTCTCCACTCTCTCCACCCCTCCAAGCCGCTCCACTCTAGCTCTCTACTCCAGCCGCCACTCTCTACTCCTCTTTACTCTCTCCAGCCGCTCTCCACTCTCTCCAGCCGCTCTCCAGCCGCTCTCTCCACTCTCTCCAGCCGCTCTATACTCCCTCTTTACTCTCTCTCCAGCTACTCTCTACTCTCTCCAGCCGCTCTCTACTCTCTCCAGCTGCTCTCTACTCTCTCCAGCCACTCTCTACTCTCTCCAGCTGCTCTCTACTCCTCTTTACTCTCCAGCCGCTCTCTACTCTCTCCAGCTGCTCTCTACTCTCCCAGCTGCTCTCTACTCCCCTCTTTACTCTCCAGCCGCTCTCCTCTCTCCAGCCGCTCCTCTCTCCAGCTCTCTACTCCTCCAGCCGCTCTCTACTCTTCCAGCCACTCTCTACTCTTCCAGCCACTCTCTACTCCCTTTTACTCTTCTCCAGCCGCTCTCCACTCTCCAGCCGCTCTCCACTCTCTCCAGCCGCTCTCTACTCTCCAGCCACTCTCTACTCTCTCCAGCTCTATACTCCTCTTTACTCTCTCCAGCCACTCTCTACTAGCCGCTCTATACTCCAGCTGCGCTCTACTCTCTCCAGCTGCTCTTACTCTCTCCAGCTGCTCTCTACTCTCTCCAGCTGCCAGCTCTCCAGCTGCTCTCTACTCTTCCAGCTGCTCTATACTCTCTCCAGCTGCTCTCTACTTTCCAGCTGCTCTCTACTTGCTCTTTACTCTCTCTCCAGCCGCTCTCTACTCTCTCCAGCTGCTCTCTACTCCAGCGCTCTCCAGCTGCTCTCTACTCGCTCTTTACTCTCTCCAGCTGCTCTCTACTTGCTGTTCCTAGTCTCTCCAGCTGCTCTCTACTCTCTCCAGCCGCTCTTTACTACTTTCTCCAGCTGCTCTCTACTTGCTCTTACTTAGCCGCTCTCTCTCCAGCCGCTTCTACTCTCTCCAGCTGCTATCTACTCGCTCTTTACTCTCTCCAGCCACTGCTGCTCTCTACTCTGCTGCTCTATACTCTCTCCAGCCGCTCTCTACTCTCTCCAGCTGCTCTCTACTTGCTCTCTACTCTCTCCAGCTGCTCTCTACTTGCTCTTTACTCTCTCTCCAGCTGCTCTCTACTTGCTCTTTACTCTCTCTCCAGCCGCTCTCTACTCTCCAGCTGCTCTCTACTCAGCTCTCTACTCTCTCCAGCTGCTCTCTACTTGCTCTCTACTCTCTCCAGCTGCTCTCTACTTGCTCTTTACTCTCTCTCCAGCTGCTCTCTACTCTCTCCAGCTGCTCTCTACTCTCTCCAGCCGCTCTCTACTCTCTCCAGCTGCTATCTGCACTACTCTCCAGCCGCTCTCTACTCTTCCAGCCGCTCTCTAGCTGCTCTCTACTCTCTCCAGCCGCTACTCTCTCCAGCTGCTCTCTACTTGCTCTTTACTCTCTCCAGCCGCTCTCTACTCTCTCCAGCTGCTCCAGCTCTCCAGCCGCTCTCTACTCTCTCCAGCTGCTCTCTACTTGCTCTCTACTCTCTCAGCTGCTCTCTCTCTCTCCAGCTGCTCTCTCTCTCCCAGCTGCTCTCTCATTTTTTACCTCTCTCAGCCGCTCTCTACTCTCTCCAGCTGCTCTCTACTCTCTCCAGCCGCTCTCTACTCTCTCCAGCTGCTCTCTACTTGCTCTCTACTCTCTCCAGCTGCTCTCTACTCTCTCCAGCTGCTCTCTACTTGCTCTCTACTCTCTCCAGCTGCTCTCTACTCTCTCCAGCTGCTCTCTACTTGCTCTTTACTCTCTCTCCAGCTGCTCTCTACTCTCTCCAGCTGCTCTCTACTCTCTCCAGCTGCTCTCTACTTGCTCTCTACTCTCTCCAGCTGCTCTCTACTTGCTCTCTACTCTCCAGCTGCTCTCTACTCTCTCCAGCTGCTCTCTACTCTCTCCAGCCGCTCTCTACTCTCTCCAGCTGCTCTCTACTCTCTCCAGCTGCTCTTTACTCTCTCTCCAGCCGCTCTCTACTCTCTCCAGCTGCTATCTACTCGCTCTTTACTCTCTCTCCAGCCGCTCTCTACTCTCTCCAGCCGCTCTCTACTCTCTCCAGCTGCTCTCTACTCTCTCCAGCCGCTCTCTACTCTCTCCAGCCGCTCTCTACTCTCTCCAGCTGCTCTCTACTCGCTCTTTACTCTCTCCAGCCGCTCTCTACTCTCTCCAGCCGCTCTCTACTCTCTCCAGCTGCTCTCTACTTGCTCTTTACTCTCTCTCCAGCCGCTCTCTACTCTCTCCAGCTGCTATCTACTCGCTCTTTACTCTCTCTCCAGCCGCTCTCTACTCTCTCCAGCCGCTCTCTACTCTCTCCAGCTGCTCTCTACTCTCTCCAGCTGCTCTCTACTTGCTCTTTACTCTCTCTCCAGCCGCTCTCTACTCTCTCCAGCTGCTATCTACTCGCTCTTTACTCTCTCTCCAGCCGCTCTCTACTCTCTCCAGCTGCTCTCTACTCTCTCCAGCTGCTCTCTACTCTCTCTCCAGCTGCTCTTTACTCTCTCTCCAGCTGCTCTCTACTCTCTCCAGCTGCTCTTTACTCTCTCTCCAGCCGCTCTCTACTCTCTCCAGCTGCTCTTTACTCTCTCTCCAGCTGCTCTCTACTCTCTCCAGCCGCTCTCTACTCTCTCCAGCTGCTCTTTACTCTCTCTCCAGCTGCTCTCTACTCTCTCCAGCTGCTCTTTACTCTCTCTCCAGCTGCTCTCTACTCTCTCCAGCTGCTCTTTACTCTCTCTCCAGCTGCTCTCTACTCTCTCCAGCTGCTCTTTACTCTCTCTCCAGCTGCTCTCTACTCTCTCCAGCTGCTCTTTACTCTCTCTCCAGCCGCTCTCTACTCTCTCCAGCTGCTCTTTACTCTCTCTCCAGCTGCTCTCTACTCTCTCCAGCCGCTCTCTACTCTCTCCAGCTGCTCTCTACTCGCTCTTTACTCTCTCTCCAGCTGCTCTCTACTCTCTCCAGCCGCTCTCTACTCTCTCCAGCTGCTCTCTACTCGCACTTTACTCTCTCTCCAGCCGCTCTCTACTCTCTCCAGCAGCTCTCTACTCTCTCCAGCCACTCTCTACTCTCTCCAGCCGCTCTCCACTCGCTCTTTACTCTCTCTCCAGCAGCTCTCTACTCTCTCCAGCAGCTCTCTACTCTCTCCAGCCACTCTCTACTCTCTCCAGCTGCTCTCTACTCTCTCTATTCTCTCTCTACTCTCTCTATTCTCTCTCTCTACTCTCTCCAGCCACTCTCTACTCTCTCTATTCTCTCTCTACTCTCTCTATTCTCTCTCTACTCTCTCTATTCTCTCTCTCTACTCTCTCCAGCCACTCTCTACTCTCTCTATTCTCTCTCTACTCTCTCTATTCTCTCTCTCTACTCTCTCCCCAGCTTCTCTCTACCCTCTCTCTACTCTCTCCAGCCGCTCTCTACTCGCTCATTACTCTCTCTCCAGCCGTTCTCTACTCTCTCTCTCTACTCTCTCTCTACCCTCTCTCTACTCTCTTTCTCTCTACCCTCTACCCTCTCTCTACTCTCTCCCCAGCCTGTGGACAACTGTCTCTTAGTGTAGTGGACAACAGTCTCTTAGTGTAGTGGACAACAGTCTCTTAGTGTAGTGGACAACGGTCTCTTAGTGTAGTGGACAACGGTCTCTTAGTGTAGTGGACAACGGTCTCTTAGTGTAGTGGACAACGGTCTCTTAGTGTAGTGGACAACGGTCTCTTAGTGTAGTGGACAACGGTCTCTTAGTGTAGTGGACAACGGTCTCTTAGTGTAGTGGACAACGGTCTCTTAGTGTAGTGGACAACGGTCTCTTAGTGTAGTGGACAACGGTCTCTTAGTGTAGTGGACAACGGTCTCTTAGTGTAGTGGACAACGGTCTCTTAGTGTAGTGGACAACGGTCTCTTAGTGTAGTGGACAACGGTCTCTTAGTGTAACAACGGTCTCTTAGTGTAGTGGACAACGGTCTCTTAGTGTAGTGGACAACGGTCTCTTAGTGTAGTGGACAACGGTCTCTTAGTGTAATGGACAACGGTCTCTTAGTGTAGTGGACAACGGTCTCTTAGTGTAGTGGACAACGGTCTCTTAGTGTAGTGTAGTGGACAACGGTCTCGTAGTGTAGTGGACAACGGTCTCGTAGTGTAGTGGACAACGGTCTCTTAGTGTAGTGGACAACGGTCTCTTAGTGTAGTGGACAGAGGTCTCTTAGTGTAGTGGACAACGGTCTCTTAGTGTAGTGTAGTGGACAACGGTCTCTTAGTGTAGTGGACAACGGTCTCTTAGTGCAGTGGACAGAGGTCTCTTAGTGTAGTGGACAACGGTCTCTTAGTGTAGTGTAGTGGACAACGGTCTCTTAGTGTAGTGGACAACGGTCTCTTAGTGTAGTGGACAACGGTCTCTTAGTGTAGTGGACAGAGGTCTCTTAGTGTAGTGGACAACGGTCTCGTAGTGTAGTGGACAACGGTCTCTTAGTGTAGTGGACAACGGTCTCTTAGTGTAGTGGACAACGGTCTCTTAGTGCAGTGGACAGAGGTCTCTTAGTGTAGTGGACAGAGGTCTCTTAGTGTAATGGACAACGGTCTCTTAGTGTAGTGGACAACGGTCTCTTAGTGTAGTGGACAACGGTCTCTTAGTGTAGTGGACAACGGTCTCTTAGTGTAGTGGACAACGGTCTCTTAGTGTAGTGGACAACGGTCTCTTAGTGTAATGGACAACGGTCTCTTAGTGTAATGGACAACGGTCTCTTAGTGTAGTGGACAACGGTCTCTTAGTGTAGTGGACAACGGTCTCTTAGTGTAGTGGACAACGGTCTCTTCCTGTTGATCACTGGCATTAAAGGGTAACTACACCCAAAAATCTACATTTGTTCTATTTTCCCCAGACCTTAAGAGTGGTCTTCTGATGTGGTTTAAGCCTCGTTGTGGACTGAACATCTAACATCGTTGTTTTTGAAATCGGAAACCTGGAGAAGCAACACGGAGAAAACAGAATTTAGGAAAGAAAGTAAACGGAATTAGGCAAAAACAATAACATTTTATAGGGCCCATTTACTCTCTTTGAGACCAGCTGTCTGTCCGTCGCCCCTTTCCTCTTCTCTGTGATGACATCATCACTAAATCTTTGCCACGGAAGCTTCCAGAATGAATGTTGGCTCCGCTCCGCCCGGGAATCTGGGGGAACAACAAGCGGGAGAAGTTACTGTGTTTAGGAGACGACCTGCAATGATACAGTTATGGTTCAGTGGTTTTTAATGGAGACAAACACACACCACACCACACCACACACCACACACACACACACACACACACACCACACCACACCACACCACACCACACCACACCACACCACACCACACCACACCACACCACCACACCACACCACAACACACCACACCACACCACACCACACCACACCACAACCACCACACCACACCACAACACCACACACACACACACACCACACCACACCATATTACCACACCACACACCCCACACACACACACCACACACACCACACCACACCACACACACCACACCACACCACAACACACCACACACACACCACACCATACACACCACACCACACCACACCACACCACACCATACACACACACCACACCACACCACACCACACACCCCACACCACACCACACCCCACCACACACCACACCACACCACACCACACCACACCACACACATACCACACATACCACACCACAAACACACACACACCACACATACCACACCACAAACACACACACACACCAAACACACACACACCAAACACACACACACCACACACACACACACACACCACACACCACACACACACCACACCACACACCACACACATACCCAGTTGCTCACACGTAGACTCACTTACTTAACACCAGACAGGTGAGACCACCCAGGTGTGTGTTTGTTTTGAATCACAGAATCCCTATTTTTGTTCTCTCTCCTCCTCCTCCTCCTCCTCCTCCTCCTCCTCCTCCTCCTCCCTCCTCTCTCTCTTCTCTACAGAGCATCTGAGTTGTCTGAATCAGGTTCCACTCCTGTTTGTGTTTACATGAGAGATGAGGTATGGTATCTTCTTCTCTCTCCCATCTGTCTGTGTGTGTTGATCAGAGTGTAATGAGGACACTGATAGGGGGGTGTTGATCAGAGTGTAATGAGGACACTGATAGGGGGTGTTGATCAGAGTGTAATGAGGATACTGATACGGGGGGTGTTGATCAGAGTGTAATGAGGACACTGATAGGGGGGTTGATCAGAGTGTAATGAGGACACTGATACAGGGGGTGTGTTGATCAGAGTGTAATGAGGACACTGATACAGGGGGTGTTGATCAGAGTGTAATGAGGACACTGATACGGGGGGGAGGGGGTGTTGATCAGAGTGTAATGAGGACACTGATAGGGGGCGGTGTTGATCAGAGTGTAATGAGGACACTGATAGGGGGGTTGATCAGAGTGTAATGAGGACACTGATACAGGGGGGTGTTGATCAGAGTGTAATGAGGACACTGATACGGGGGGTGTTGATCAGAGTGTAATGAGGACACTGATACGGGGGGTGTTGATCAGAGTGTAATGAGGACACTGATACGGGGGGTTGATCAGAGTGTAATGAGGACACTGATACGGGGGTGTTGATCAGAGTGTAATGAGGACACTGATAGGGGGGTTGATCAGAGTGTAATGAGGACACTGATACGGGGGGTGTTGATCAGAGTGTAATGAGGACACTGATACACTGAGTGTAATGAGGACACTGATGGGGGTTGATCAGAGTGTAATGAGGACACTGATACGGGGGGTGTTGATCAGAGTGTAATGAGGACACTGATAGGGGGGGGTCAGAGTGTAATGAGGACACTGATGGGGGTTGATCAGAGTGTAATGAGGACACTGATAGGGGGGGGTTGATCAGAGTGTAATGAGGACACTGATAGGGGGGGTTGATCAGAGTGTAATGAGGACACTGATAGGGGGGTTGATCAGAGTGTAATGAGGACACTGATAGGGGGGTTGATCAGAGTGTAATGAGGACACTGATAGGGGGGTTGATCAGAGTGTAATGAGGACACTGATAGGGGGGTTGATCAGAGTGTAATGAGGACACTGATAGGGGGGGGGTGTTGATCAGAGTGTAATGAGGACACTGATAGGGGGAGGGGGTGTTGATCAGAGTGTAATGAGGACACTGATGGGGGGTGTTGATCAGAGTGTAATGAGGACACTGATACAGGGGGGTCAGAGTGTAATGAGGACACTGATGGGGGGTTTGATCAGAGTGTAATGAGGACACTGATGGGGGGGTTGATCAGAGTGTAATGAGGACACTGATAGGGGGGTTGATCAGAGTGTAATGAGGACACTGATAGGGGGGTTGATCAGAGTGTAATGAGGACACTGATAGGGGGGTTGATCAGAGTGTAATGAGGACACTGATAGGGGGTTGATCAGAGTGTAATGAGGACACTGATAGGGGGGTTGATCAGAGTGTAATGAGGACACTGATAGGGGGGTGTTGATCAGAGTGTAATGAGGACACTGATACGGGGGGTGTTGATCAGAGTGTAATGAGGATACTGATAGGGGGGTTGATCAGAGTGTAATGAGGATACTGATAGGGGGGGGGTGTTGATCAGAGTGTAATGAGGACACTGATAGGGGGTGTTGATCAGAGTGTAATGAGGACACTGATACAGGGGGGTGTTGATCAGAGTGTAATGAGGACACTGATACAGGGGGAGGGGGGTGTTGATCAGAGTGTAATGAGGATACTGATAGGGGGAGGGGGGGTGTTGATCAGAGTGTAATGAGGATACTGATAAGGGGGGTGTTGATCAGAGTGTAATGAGGATACTGGGATAGGGGGAGGGGGTGTTGATCAGAGTGTAATGAGGACACTGATACAGGGGGTGTTGATCAGAGTGTAATGAGGATACTGATGGGGGAGGGGGGTGTTGATCAG
>NW_026286771.1:82500-178211 GCF_023373465.1 Oncorhynchus keta | reverse complement strand
TATCTCAGTGCTAGAGGGGTCAATACAGACCCTGGTTCAGCGGTCTAAGGCACTGCATCTCAGTGCTAGAGGGGTCACTACAGACCCTGGTTCGAATGCCAGGCTGTATCACAACCGGCTGTGATTGGGAGTCCCGTAGGGCGGAGGGCGGCCCAGCGTCGTCCGGGTTTTGGCCCCGGTGAAGGCCATCGTTGTAAATAAAGATTTAATTCTTAAACTGACTTGCCCTAGATATATAAAGGTTACATCATTATTATTATTGTTTTTTTTTAAAGTATCACTTTCTCAGTATCCCGTCTCTATCCAACAGACAGTAGCCAAGAAGTAGAGTTAGGTGCTCAAGGGGGCTACAGAGGACGAAGGTAGGAGATCATATGGACAGTATTCCAACTCAAATGTTGTTCTGAAGTGAAATAGAGTCGATGGCCGAGGGCTGCAGATGACCTGGAGGAATGTAGCCGCCTGTTCCTGCTCAAATAATGTTTTTATGGATGATTGGAGTGAGGAATGTTTGTTAATTCTCTCTCTCTCTTTCTCCCCCCCTCTCTCCTCTCTCTCTCATGCTCTCCCCTTCTCTCTCTCTCTCTCTCCCTCTCTCTCTTTCTCTTTCCCCCTTTCTTGTTCTCTCTCCCCCTTCTCTCTCTCTCTTTTTGTCTCTCCCCTTCTGTCTCTCTCTCCCCCTCTCTCTCTCCCTCTCTCTCTGTCTCTCTCTCCCCCTCTCTCTCTCCCTCTCTATCTCTCTCTCCCTCTCTATCTCTCTCTCTCTCTCTGTCTCTCTCTCCCCCTCTCTCTCTCCCTCTCTATCTCCCTCTCTGTCTCTCTCCCCCTCTCTCTCTCCCTCTCGCTCTCTCTCTCCCTCTCTCTCTCTCTCTCTCTCTCTCCCTCTCTCTCTGTCTCTCTCTCCCCCTCTCTCTCTCCCTCTCTATCTCTCTCTCCCTCTCTATCTCTATCTCTCTCTCTCTCTCCCCTCTCTCTCTCCCCCCTCTCTCTCTCTCTCTCTCTCTCTCTCTCTCTCTCTCTCTCTCTCTGTCTCTGTCTCTGTCTCTGTCTCTCTCTCTCTCTCTCTCCCTCCCCCTCTCTCCTCCCCTCTCTCTCTCTCTCTCCCCCTCTCTCCCTCTCCCTCTCTCTCTCTCTCTCCCTCTCTCTCTCTCTCTCTCTCTCTCTCTGTCTCTCTCTCTCTCTGTCTCTATCTCTCTCTCTGTCTGTCTCTCTCTCTCTCTCTCTATCCCTCTCTCTCTCTATCCCTCTCTCTCTCTATCCCCCTCTCTCTCTCTCTCCTCTCTCCCCCTCTCCCCTTCTCTCTCCTCTCTCCCCCTCTCCCCTTCTCTCTCTCTCCCCCTCTCTCTCTCTGTCTCTCCCTCTCTCTTTCTCTCTTCCCTCAGGAGTGTAAAGTATCTTCCAGCTCCTCATCAGTCCAGAAGAATTTCTCTCGTCCGGCCTGTCCAGCCAACCGCCGCCCCCCGTCACGCTGGGCTAGTTGTTCCCCCTCCACCTCTTCCTCCTCCTCCTCCTCCTCCACCCCTATAAACCAGCCCTCTTCCGGCTCCGCCCACAAACAAACATCATTCTCCTACTCAGCCTATCACACAGAGACAGTCATCATCTGACCCCTGAGCTGACCCTGTGTCTCAACCAATAAGATGCCTTTCGTTACTATACGTACTCTGACATTTCCTTCCTTGATTCCTTCCTTGATTCCTTCACATCGAAGGTCCGAGTCGGGTGGTGGGGACGACGACCTTCTCCTCCAATATGGTTGTGAAGAACGTGATGCTGAACTGAGATAGAACCGGACTCAAACCTGCCTTTTCCTCCATCGCCTCTATACGTACCAAGACTGTTATTTCTACAACCAATCAGACGATCCAAGAGCTTCAGCTGTGGACCAATCATCTTCAGAATGTAATCTCATCGACTAGTGGAGGAGGCGTTTCATGTATTCTACTATAGCAACTCCAGGATCCCCAATGCTGACTGTACCTCTGTGGCTTAATGTGCATCCCAAATGGCACCCTATTCCCTATATAGTGCGCACTATTTTAGACCAGAGCCCATAGTGCCATAGGGTGCTTTTTGGTCAAAAGTAGTGCACTAAATAGGGAATAGGGTGCCGTTTAGGAGGCTAATGTATTCAACGGCATTCATTTCACGTACTCTTTTTAACTTGACATGTTGCATAATAATGACAGTATTACAGAATAAATGTTCTTCTTTACCTTTCTGATATCAGATGGGATTACATAAAACTGTTTCTTCATATTTACCAAAGGTGTCGTCTACAGCTTCTCTTCTCTCTCTCTCTCTCTCTTTTATTTGATTGGACATCGCTGGCTGTTGTCGGGCAGGATAGCTGACTAGCTCCTTGTGTGTTAGCGCTTCCTGTTTGTTGGGGCGGGGGCATGCTTAAAGGGGCAATCTGCAGTTCATACAAAAAAACACTTTACTAACAGCAGAATGACCCCTTTTTTTAAATATATTTTTTAATTTTATTTTTAACATGATGAAATGGACAACAAACCCTTTCTACTGTGGTCTCTGTAACCGATGGTTACCTACCGGGCCCTATTGACTAATACTACAGACTGTTGAGTCGATGTGGTGGTGACCTCGTGACCTCGTGGTCTCTGTAACCGATGGTTACCTACCGGGCCCTATTGACTAATACTACAGTCTGTAAAATCGATGGATGTGGTGGTGACCTCGTGACCTCGTGGTCTCTGTAACCGATGGTTACCTACCCGGCCCTATTGACTAATTCTACAGTCTGTTGAACCGATGTGGTGGTGACCTCGTGACCTCGTGGTCTCTGTAACCGATGGTTACCTACCCGGCCCACAGTCTGTTGAACCGATGTGGTGGTGACCTCGTGACCTCGTAGTCTCTGTAACCGATGGTTACCTACCCGGCCCTATTGACTAATACTACAGTCTGTTGAATCGATGTGGTGGTGACCTCGTGGTCTCTGTAACCGATGGTTACCTACCCGGCCCTATGGACTAACACTACAGAATGTGGAATCGATGTGGTGGTGACCTCGTGACCTCGTTGTCTCTGTAACCGATGGTTACCTACCCGGCCCTATTGACTAATACTACAGAATGTGGAATCGATGTGGTGGTGACCTCGTGACCTCGTGGTCTCTGTAACCGATGGTTACCTACCCGGCCCTATTGACTAACACTACAGAATGTGGAATCGATGTGGTGGTGACCTCGTGACCTCGTTGTCTCTGTAACCGATGGTTACCTACCCGGCCCTATTGACTAACACTACAGAATGTGGAATCGATGTGGTGGTGACCTCGTGACCTCGTTGTCTCTGTAACCGATGGTTACCTACCCGGCCCTATTGACTAACACTACAGAATGTGGAATCGATGTGGCGTGATGCCTTTGCTGTTTTTAATTTGTGTAATAAATGTAGCTACATATTTACTGTCTACTTCTTAATACGTCTGGATTACAATTTATAGTATAATAATCATGTGTATTCTTCTCATATTCAAAAATCCAGTTTTTTTTTTAAATGGGGGGATTTGCGTGTTATGTATTGTCAGGGTATTTAGACTACTCCACCCACCATAACATCTGATAAATATGTTTTGTATTGTCAGGGTATTTAGACTACTCCACCCACCATAACATCTGATAAATATGTTATGTATTGTCAGGGTATTTAGACTACTCCACCCACCATAACATCTGATAAATATGTTATGTATTGTCAGGTATTTAGACTACTCCACCCACCATAACATCTGATAAATATGTTATGTATTGTCAGGTATTTAGACTACTCCACCCACCATAACATCTGATAAATATGTTATGTATTGTCAGGGTATTTAGACTACTCCACCCACCATACCATCTGATAAATATGTTATGTATTGTCAGGTATTTAGACTACTCCACCCACCATACCATCTGATAAATATGTTATGTATTGTCAGGGTATTTAGTCTACTCCACCCACCATAACATCTGATAAATATGTTATGTATTGTCAGGTATTTAGACTACTCCACCCACCATAACATCTGATAAATATGTTATGTATTGTCAGGTATTTAGACTACTCCACCCACCATAACATCTGATAAATATGTTATGTATTGTCAGGGTATTTAGACTACTCCACCCACCATAACATCTGATAAATATGTTTTGTATTGTCAGGTATTTAGACTACTCCACCCACCATAACATCTGATAAATATGTTTTGTATTGTCAGGGTATTTAGACTACTCCACCCACCATAACATCTGATAAATATGTTATGTATTGTCAGGGTATTTAGACTACTCCACCCACCATAACATCTGATAAATATGTTTTGTATTGTCAGGGTATTTAGACTACTCCACCCACCATAACATCTGATAAATATGTTATGTATTGTCAGGGTATTTAGACTACTCCACCCACCATAACATCTGATAAATATGTTTTGTATTGTCAGGTATTTAGACTACTCCACCCACCATAACATCTGATAAATATGTTATGTATTGTCAGGGTATTTAGACTACTCCACCCACCATAACATCTGATAAATATGTTTTGTATTGTCAGGTATTTAGACTACTCCACCCACCATAACATCTGATAAATATGTTTTGTATTGTCAGGGTATTTAGACTACTCCACCCACCATAACATCTGATAAATATGTTTTGTATTGTCAGGTATTTAGACTACTCCACCCACCATAACATCTGATAAATATGTGTTGTATTGTCAGGGTATTTAGTCTACTCCACCCACCATAACATCTGATAAATATGTTATGTATTGTCAGGGTATTTAGACTACTCCACCCACCATAACATCTGATAAATATGTTATGTATTGTCAGGGTATTTAGACTACTCCACCCACCATAACATCTGATAAATATGTTATGTATTGTCAGGGTATTTAGACTACTCCACCCACCATAACATCTGATAAATATGTTATGTATTGTCAGGGTATTTAGACTACTCCACCCACCATAACATCTGATAAATATGTTATGTATTGTCAGGGTATTTAGACTACTCCACCCACCATAACATCTGATAAATATGTTATGTATTGTCAGGTATTTAGTCTACTCCACCCACCATAACATCTGATAAATATGTTTTGTATTGTCAAGGTATTTAGACTACTCCACCCACCATAACATCTGATAAATATGTTTTGTATTGTCAGGTATTTAGACTACTCCACCCACCATAACATCTGATAAATATGTTTTGTATTGTCAGGTATTTAGACTACTCCACCCACCATAACATCTGATAAATATGTTATGTATTGTCAGGTATTTAGTCTACTCCACCCACCATAACATCTGATAAATATGTTTTGTATTGTCAGGGTATTTAGACTACTCCACCCACCATAACATCTGATAAATATGTTATGTATTGTCAGGGTATTTAGACTACTCCACCCACCATAACATCTGATAAATATGTTTTGTATTGTCAGGTTATTTAGACTACTCCACCCACCATAACATCTGATAAATATGTTTTGTATTGTCAAGGTATTTAGACTACTCCACCCACCATAACATCTGATAAATATGTTTTGTATTGTCAGGGTATTTAGACTACTCCACCCACCATAACATCTGATAAATATGTTTTGTATTGTCAAGGTATTTAGACTACTCCACCCACCATAACATCTGATAAATATGTTATGTATTGTCAGGTATTTAGTCTACTCCACCCACCATAACATCTGATAAATATGTTATGTATTGTCAGGGTATTTAGACTACTCCACCCACCATAACATCTGATAAATATGTTTTGTATTGTCAGGGTATTTAGACTACTCCACCCACCATAACATCTGATAAATATGTTATGTATTGTCAGGGTATTTAGACTACTCCACCCACCATAACATCTGATAAATATGTTTTGTATTGTCAGGTATTTAGACTACTCCACCCACCATAACATCTGATAAATATGTTTTGTATTGTCAGGTATTTAGACTACTCCACCCACCATAACATCTGATAAATATGTTTTGTATTGTCAGGGTATTTAGACTACTCCACCCACCATAACATCTGATAAATATGTTTTGTATTGTCAGGGTATTTAGACTACTCCACCCACCATAACATCTGATAAATATGTTTTGTATTGTCAGGGTATTTAGACTACTCCACCCACCATAACATCTGATAAATATGTTATGTATTGTCAGGTATTTAGACTACTCCACCCACCATAACATCTGATAAATATGTTTTGTATTGTCAGGGTATTTAGACTACTCCACCCACCATAACATCTGATAAATATGTTATGTATTGTCAGGTATTTAGACTACTCCACCCACCATAACATCTGATAAATATGTTATGTATTGTCAGGGTATTTAGACTACTCCACCCACCATAACATCTGATAAATATGTTATGTATTGTCAGGGTATTTAGACTACTCCACCCACCATAACATCTGATAAATATGTTTTGTATTGTCAGGTATTTAGACTACTCCACCCACCATAACATCTGATAAATATGTTATGTATTGTCAGGTATTTAGACTACTCCACCCACCATAACATCTGATAAATATGTTATGTATTGTCAGGGTATTTAGACTACTCCACCCACCATAACATCTGATAAATATGTTATGTATTGTCAGGGTATTTAGACTACTCCACCCACCATAACATCTGATAAATATGTTTTGTATTGTCAGGGTATTTAGACTACTCCACCCACCATAACATCTGATAAATATGTTTTGTATTGTCAGGGTATTTAGACTACTCCACCCACCATAACATCTGATAAATATGTTTTGTATTGTCAGGGTATTTAGACTACTCCACCCACCATAACATCTGATAAATATGTTTTGTATTGTCAGGTATTTAGACTACTCCACCCACCATAACATCTGATAAATATGTTATGTATTGTCAGGGTATTTAGACTACTCCACCCACCATAACATCTGATAAATATGTTTTGTATTGTCAGGTATTTAGACTACTCCAGGTCATCTGATAAATATGTTATGTATTGTCAGGGTATTTAGACTACTCCACCCACCATAACATCTGATAAATATGTTATGTATTGTCAGGGTATTTAGACTACTCCACCCACCATAACATCTGATAAATATGTTATGTATTGTCAGGTATTTAGACTACTCCACCCACCATAACATCTGATAAATATGTTATGTATTGTCAGGGTATTTAGACTACTCCACCCACCATAACATCTGATAAATATGTTATGTATTGTCAGGGTATTTAGACTACTCCACCCACCATAACATCTGATAAATATGTTATGTATTGTCAGGTATTTAGACTACTCCACCCACCATAACATCTGATAAATATGTTATGTATTGTCAGGGTATTTAGACTACTCCACCCACCATAACATCTGATAAATATGTTATGTATTGTCAGGGTATTTAGACTACTCCACCCACCATAACATCTGATAAATATGTTATGTATTGTCAGGGTATTTAGACTACTCCACCCACCATAACATCTGATAAATATGTTATGTATTGTCAGGTATTTAGACTACTCCACCCACCATACCATCTGATAAATATGTTATGTATTGTCAGGTATTTAGACTACTCCACCCACCATAACATCTGATAAATATGTTATGTATTGTCAGGGTATTTAGACTACTCCACCCACCATACCATCTGATAAATATGTTATGTATTGTCAGGGTATTTAGACTACTCCACCCACCATAACATCTGATAAATATGTTATGTATTGTCAGGGTATTTAGACTACTCCACCCACCATACCATCTGATAAATATGTTATTATTGTCAGGGTATTTAGACTACTCCACCCACCATACCATCTGATAAATATGTGACCAATATAGATTTGATTTGATTTGATCCACTTTGACACCCAGCCAATCATCTGCTTCCTTCCTGTTTGAGCGATTACCATGGCGATGACAACTATCCCACAGTTCCTGGCTGATCCATCATTCTGAAGAGAGGGGGTGGGGGGTGATTTCATCGATCTACTCCAGAGACTCAGCAGTTGACTGGGCTGATTTACGTCCCCAAATAGCATATACCTTATTCCCTGTGAAGTGCACTATTTTGAAACAAGACTTTGGACTCCAGGGCCCTGGTCAAAAGTAGTGCACTATATGGGAAATAGGGAGCCAAGTAGTGCACTATATGGGAAATAGGGAGCCAAGTAGTGCACTATATGGGAAATAGGGAGCCAAGCAGTGCACTATATGGGAAATAGGGAGCCAAGTAGTGCTATATGGGAAATAGGGAGCCAAGCAGTGCACTATATGGGAAGTAGGGAGCCGTTTGGGACGCAGGCCTAGATTCCCCCTCCCTCCCTCCCTCCCTCCCTCCCTCCCTCCTACAACCAGTCTATCAGCCTGTCACATTATAATACATGTCCCAGGAAGTTTTAGTATCATGTGGGGGACCCAGACCTTATTCCCTGTGATGAAAAAAACAAGACTTGGAAGGGCCCTGGTCATAGTACTATATGGGAAATAGGGAGCCCTGGGAGGGGAGGGGGGACCAGACAGTGTACTGGGTTCAAATACCTTTTGAGTGTTTTTCTCTAGCCTTCACTAGAGAGCCAGCTGTGTGGGTTCATCCCTGGGAGGGGGAGGGGGACCAGACCTTTTACCTTTGAGTGTTTTCTCAGCCTTCCTTGTGTGGGGTTCATCGTTTTGGCACCTTTTCCTATCGGTCCGTTAAGCCAGGCAAACTGAATGAAATGATTTCAAATAGTAGTTGAACCCGGGTGGTGGACAGACACCTGAGCCCAGGCTGTCTAAACTTGGCACCCTGCGCTGATAGAAATAGCATGCGTTTAGCCACGATGTCTCGGTGCCTGAAATCCTACCCCTCCACTGGGTCTGGTGATAGAAGCCCAGTCCTGACCTCTCCTTCTCTGGGATGTGTTTCTGGGTCTGGTGATAGAAGCCCAGTCCTGACCTCTCCTTCCCTGGGATGTGTTTCTGGGTCTGGGTCTGGTGATAGAAGCCCAGTCCTGACCTCTCCTTCTCTGGGATGTGTTTCTGGGTCTGGGTCTGGTGATAGAAGCCCAGTCCTGACCTCTCCTTCCCTGGGATGTGTTTCTGGGTCTGGGTCTGGTGATAGAAGCCCAGTCCTGACCTCTCCTTCCCTGGGATGTGTTTCTGGGTCTGGGTCTGGGTCTGGGTCTGGTGATAGAAGCCCAGTCCTGACCTCTCCTTCCCTGGGATGTGTTTCTGGGTCTGGGTCTGGGTCTGGGTCTGGTGATAGAAGCCCAGTCCTGACCTCTCCTTCCCTGGGATGTGTTTCTGGGTCTGGGTCTGGGTCTGGTGATAGAAGCCCAGTCCTGACCTCTCCTTCTCTGGGATCTGTTTCTGGGTCTGGGTCTGGTGATAGAAGCCCAGTCCTGACCTCTCCTTCTCTGGGTCTGGGTCTGGTGATAGAAGCCCAGTCCTGACCTCTCCTTCTCTGGGATCTGTTTCTGGGTCTGGGTCTGGTGATAGAAGCCCAGTCCTGACCTCTCCTTCCCTGGGATGTGTTTCTGGGTCTGGGTCTGGTGATAGAAGCCCAGTCCTGACCTCTCCTTCTCTGGGATGTGTTTCTGGGTCTGGGTCTGGTGATAGAAGCCCAGTCCTGACCTCTCCTTCCCTGGGATGTGTTTCTGTGTCTGGGTCTGGTGATAGAAGCCCAGTCCTGACCTCTCATTCCCTGGGATGTGTTCCTGTGTCTGGGTCTGGGTCTGGTGATAGAAGCCCAGTCCTGACCTCTCCTTCCCTGGGATGTGTTCCTGTGTCTGGGTCTGGTGATAGAAGCCAGTCCTGACCTCTCCTTCCCTGGGATGTGTTTCTGTTTCTGGGTCTGGTGATAGAAGCCCAGTCCTGACCTCTCATTCCCTGGGATGTGTTTCTGGGTCTGGGTCTGGGTCTGGGTCTGGTGATAGAAGCCCAGTCCTGACCTCTCCTTCCCTGGGATGTGTTTCTGGGTCTGGGTCTGGGTCTGGGTCTGGTGATAGAAGCCCAGTCCTGACCTCTCCTTCCCTGGGATGTGTTTCTGGGTCTGGGTCTGGGTCTGGTGATAGAAGCCCAGTCCTGACCTCTCCTTCCCTGGGATGTGTTTCTGGGTCTGGGTCTGGGTCTGGTGATAGAAGCCCAGTCCTGACCTCTCCTTCCCTGGGATGTGTTTCTGGGTCTGGGTCTGGTGATAGAAGCCCAGTCCTGACCTCTCCTTCCCTGGGATGTGTTTCTGGGTCTGGGTCTGGTGATAGAAGCCCAGTCCTGACCTCTCCTTCCCTGGGATGTGTTTCTGGGTCTGGGTCTGGGTCTGGTGATAGAAGCCCAGTCCTGACCTCTCCTTCCCTGGGATGTGTTTCTGGGTCTGGGTCTGGGTCTGGTGATAGAAGCCCAGTCCTGACCTCTCCTTCCCTGGGATGTGTTTCTGTTTCTGGGTCTGGTGATAGAAGCCCAGTCCTGACCTCTCCTTCTCTGGGTCTGGGTCTGGTGATAGAAGCCCAGTCCTGACCTCTCCTTCTCTGGGATCTGTTTCTGGGTCTGGGTCTGGTGATAGAAGCCCAGTCCTGACCTCTCCTTCCCTGGGATGTGTTTCTGGGTCTGGGTCTGGTGGTCCTTCTGTAGCTCAGTTGGTAGAGCATGGCGCTTGTAACGCCAGGGTAGTAGGTTCGATTCCCGGGACCACCCATACGTAGAATGTATGCACACATGACTGTAAGTCGCTTTGGATAAAAGCGTCTGCTAAATGGCATATATTATTATATTAGAAGCCCATCGTTTTGGCACCTTTTCCTATCGGTCCGTTAAGCCAGGCAAACTGAATGAAATGATTTCAAATAGTAGTTGAACCCAGGTGGTGGACAGACACCCGAGCCCAGGCTATCTAAACTTGGCACCCTGCGCTGATAGAAATAGCATGCGTTTAGCCACGATGTCTCGGTGCCTGAAATCCTACCCTCCACTGGGTCTGGTGATAGAAGCCCAGTCCTGACCTCTCCTTCCCTGGGATGTGTTCCTGTGTCTGGGTCTGGGTCTGGTGATAGAAGCCCAGTCCTGACCTCTCCTTCCTGGGATGTGTTCCTGTGTCTGGGTCTGGTGATAGAAGCCAGTCCTGACCTCTCCTTCCCTGGGATGTGTTTCTGGGTCTGGGTCTGGTGATAGAAGCCCAGTCCTGACCTCTCCTTCCCTGGGATGTGTTTCTGGGTCTGGGTCTGGTGATAGAAGCCCAGTCCTGACCTCTCCTTCCCTGGGATGTGTTTCTGGGTCTGGGTCTGGGTCTGGGTCTGGTGATAGAAGCCCAGTCCTGACCTCTCCTTCCCTGGGATGTGTTTCTGGGTCTGGGTCTGGGTCTGGTGATAGAAGCCCAGTCCTGACCTCTCCTTCCCTGGGATGTGTTTCTGGGTCTGGGTCTGGGTCTGGGTCTGGTGATAGAAGCCCAGTCCTGACCTCTCCTTCCCTGGGATGTGTTTCTGGGTCTGGGTCTGGTGATAGAAGCCCAGTCCTGACCTCTCCTTCCCTGGGATGTGTTTCTGGGTCTGGGTCTGGTGATAGAAGCCCAATCCTGACCTCTCCTTCTCTGGGATCTGTTTCTGGGTCTGGGTCTGGTGATAGAAGCCCAGTCCTGACCTCTCCTTCTCTGGGTCTGGGTCTGGGTCTGGGTCTGGTGATAGAAGCCCAGTCCTGACCTCTCCTTCTCTGGGATCTGTTTCTGGGTCTGGGTCTGGTGATAGAAGCCCAGTCCTGACCTCTCCTTCCCTGGGATGTGTTTCTGGGTCTGGGTCTGGTGATAGAAGCCCAGTCCTGACCTCTCCTTCTCTGGGATGTGTTTCTGGGTCTGGGTCTGGTGATAGAAGCCCAGTCCTGACCTCTCCTTCCCTGGGATGTGTTTCTGTGTCTGGGTCTGGTGATAGAAGCCCAGTCCTGACCTCTCCTTCCCTGGGATGTGTTCCTGTGTCTGGGTCTGGGTCTGGTGATAGAAGCCCAGTCCTGACCTCTCCTTCCCTGGGATGTGTTCCTGTGTCTGGGTCTGGTGATAGAAGCCAGTCCTGACCTCTCCTTCCCTGGGATGTGTTTCTGGGTCTGGGTCTGGTGATAGAAGCCCAGTCCTGACCTCTCCTTCTCTGGGATGTGTTTCTGGGTCTGGGTCTGGTGATAGAAGCCCAGTCCTGACCTCTCCTTCCCTGGGATGTGTTTCTGGGTCTGGGTCTGGTGATAGAAGCCCAGTCCTGACCTCTCCTTCTCTGGGATGTGTTTCTGGGTCTGGGTCTGGTGATAGAAGCCCAGTCCTGACCTCTCCTTCCCTGGGATGTGTTTCTGGGTCTGGGTCTGGTGATAGAAGCCCAGTCCTGACCTCTCCTTCCCTGGGATGTGTTTCTGGGTCTGGGTCTGGTGATAGAAGCCCAGTCCTGACCTCTCCTTCCCTGGGATGTGTTTCTGGGTCTGGTGATAGAAGCCCAGTCCTGACCTCTCCTTCCCTGGGATGGGTTCCTGTGTCTGGGTCTGGTGATAGAAGCCCAGTCCTGACCTCTCCTTCCCTGGGATGTGTTTCTGGGTCTGGGTCTGGTGATAGAAGCCCAGTCCTGACCTCTCCTTCCCTGGGATGTGTTTCTGGGTCTGGGTCTGGTGATAGAAGCCCAGTCCTGACCTCTCCTTCCCTGGGATGTGTTTCTGGGTCTGGGTCTGGTGATAGAAGCCCAGTCCTGACCTCTCCTTCCCTGGGATGTGTTTCTGGGTCTGGGTCTGGTGATAGAAGCCCGGTCCTGACCTCTCCTTCCCTGGGATGTGTTTCTGGGTCTGGGTCTGGGTCTGGTGATAGAAGCCAGTCCTGACCTCTCCTTCTCTGGGATGTGTTTCTGGGTCTGGGTCTGGTGATAGAAGCCCAGTCCTGACCTCTCCTTCCCTGGGATGTGTTTCTGGGTCTGGTGATAGAAGCCCAGTCCTGACCTCTCATTCACTGGGATGTGTTTCTGGGTCTGGGTCTGGTGATAGAAGCCCAGTCCTGACCTCTCCTTCTCTGGGATGTGTTTCTGTGTCTGGGTCTGGGTCTGGTGATAGAAGCCCAGTCCTGACCTCTCCTTCCCTGGGATGTGTTTCTGGGTCTGGGTCTGGTGATAGAAGCCCAGTCCTGACCTCTCCTTCCCTGGGATGTGTTTCTGGGTCTGGGTCTGGTGATAGAAGCCCAGTCCTGACCTCTTCTTCTCTGGGATGTGTTTCTGGGTCTGGGTCTGGTGATAGAAGCCCAGTCCTGACCTCTCCTTCCCTGGGATGTGTTTCTGGGTCTGGGTCTGGTGATAGAAGCCCAGTCCTGACCTCTCCTTCCCTGGGATGTGTTTCTGGGTCTGGGTCTGGTGATAGAAGCCCAGTCCTGACCTCTCCTTCCCTGGGATGGGTTCCTGTGTCTGGGTCTGGTGATAGAAGCCCAGTCCTGACCTCTCCTTCCCTGGGATGTGTTTCTGGGTCTGGGTCTGGTGATAGAAGCCCAGTCCTGACCTCTCCTTCCCTGGGATGTGTTTCTGGGTCTGGGTCTGGTGATAGAAGCCCAGTCCTGACCTCTCCTTCCCTGGGATGTGTTTCTGGGTCTGGGTCTGGTGATAGAAGCCAGTCCTGACCTCTCCTTCCCTGGGATGTGTTTCTGGGTCTGGGTCTGGTGATAGAAGCCCAGTCCTGACCTCTCCTTCCCTGGGATGTGTTTCTGGGTCTGGGTCTGGGTCTGGTGATAGAAGCCAGTCCTGACCTCTCCTTCCCTGGGATGTGTTTCTGGGTCTGGGTCTGGTGATAGAAGCCCAGTCCTGACCTCTCATTCCCTGGGATGTGTTTCTGGGTCTGGGTCTGGTGATAGAAGCCCAGTCCTGACCTCTCCTTCCCTGGGATGTGTTTCTGTGTCTGGGTCTGGGTCTGGTGATAGAAGCCCAGTCCTGACCTCTCCTTCCCTGGGATGTGTTTCTGGGTCTGGGTCTGGTGATAGAAGCCCAGTCCTGACCTCTCCTTCCCTGGGATGTGTTTCTGGGTCTGGGTCTGGTGATAGAAGCCCAGTCCTGACCTCTTCTTCTCTGGGATGTGTTTCTGGGTCTGGGTCTGGTGATAGAAGCCCAGTCCTGACCTCTCCTTCCCTGGGATGTGTTTCTGGGTCTGGGTCTGGTGATAGAAGCCCAGTCCTGACCTCTCCTTCCCTGGGATGTGTTTCTGGGTCTGGGTCTGGTGATAGAAGCCCAGTCCTGACCTCTCCTTCCCTGGGATGTGGTTCTGGGTCTGGGTCTGGTGATAGAAGCCCAGTCCTGACCTCTCCTTCCCTGGGATGTGTTTCTGGGTCTGGGTCTGGTGATAGAAGCCCAGTCCTGACCTCTCCTTCCCTGGGATGTGTGTCTGGGTCTGGTGATAGAAGCCCAGTCCTGACCTCTCCTTCCCTGGGATGTGTTTCTGGGTCTGGGTCTGGTGATAGAAGCCCAGTCCTGACCTCTCCTTCCCTGGGATGTGTTTCTGGGTCTGGGTCTGGTGATAGAAGCCCAGTCCTGACCTCTCCTTCTCTGGGATGTGTTTCTGGGTCTGGGTCTGGTGATAGAAGCCCAGTTCTGACCTCTCCTTCCCTGGGATGTGGTTCTGGGTCTGGGTCTGGTGATAGAAGCCCAGTCCTGACCTCTCCTTCCCTGGGATGTGTTTCTGGGTCTGGGTCTGGTGATAGAAGCCCAGTCCTGACCTCTCCTTCTCTGGGATGTGTTTCTGGGTCTGGGTCTGGTGATAGAAGCCCAGTCCTGACCTCTCCTTCTCTGGGATGTGTTTCTGGGTCTGGGTCTGGTGATAGAAGCCCAGTTCTGACCTCTCCTTCCCTGGGATGTGTTTCTGGGTCTGTGTCTGGGTCTGGTGATAGAAGCCCAGTCCTGACCTCTCCTTCCCTGGGATGTGTTTCTGGGTCTGGGTCTGGTGATAGAAGCCCAGTCCTGACCTCTCCTTCTCTGGGATGTGTTTCTGGGTCTGGGTCTGGGTGATAGAAGCCCAGTCCTGACCTCTCCTTCTCTGGGATGTGTTTCTGGGTCTGGGTCTGGTGATAGAAGCCCAGTCCTGACCTCTCCTTCCCTGGGATGTGTTTCTGGTTCTGGGTCTGGTGATAGAAGCCCAGTCCTGACCTCTCCTTCCCTGGGATGTGTTTCTGGGTCTGGGTCTGGGTCTGGTGATAGAAGCCCAGTCCTGACCTCTCCTTCCCTGGGATGTGTTCCTGTGTCTGGGTCTGGGTCTGGTGATAGAAGCCCAGTCCTGACCTCTCCTTCCCTGGGATGTGTTTCTGGGTCTGGGTCTGGTGATAGAAGCCCAGTCCTGACCTCTCCTTCCCTGGGATGTGTTTCTGGGTCTGGGTCTGGGTCTGGTGATAGAAGCCCAGTCCTGACCTCTCCTTCCCTGCAGACTGACATGGGTCCAGGGGAGAGCTCCACCCACCAGGCAGACAGACATGGACCCAGGGGAGAGCACACACACACACACACAAAGAGCGGACACACACCTTGTACTGTAGCAGCTGTGACAGCATCTTTATGGTGTTTAGTGCACTCCCTTCCTCTCAAACAGCTGTTCTCTGGTCCACAGGTCCTCTCCACAAGTTCCCGAGCGCGTGTGTGTGTGTGTGTCCCACCGCCCTCCGACATCCGAACCCTGACCTCCGACCCTTCTCCCTAGGAGTCCTAGGGCCCCAGCGGTTTGGGTTCCACTGAGGGCTGTGGCATCTGCCAACCTGCCATCCATCCTGAAATAGACATTCTACTGAACAGACACGTTGATATTCAACTCAACTGCAAGAGTCTGTGTGTGTGTGTGTGTGTGTGTGTGTGTGTGTGTGTGTGTGTGTGTGTGTGTGTGTGTGTGTGTGTGTGTGTGTGTGTGTGTGTGTGTGTGTGTGTGTGTGTGTGTGTGTGTGTGTGTGTGAGTGTGTGTGTGTGTGTGTGTGTGTCCTGGGTCATATCTCAGGAAGGTTTTAGTACCATGCTGACTCCAGCACATTCCCAGACTTCCTGTGTTGCAGCAGACAGCTGAGTATCAACCTGGTGATGCATCACTTAGTGGCCTGTCCTCTTCCATCTCCCTCCCTCTGTTTCTCTCTCAGCCTCTCAGAGCCACGCGCTCCTCCCTCCCTCCCTCTGTGTTTCTCTCTCAGCCTCTCAGAGCCACGCGCTCCTCCCTCCCTCCCTCCCTCCCTCTCTCTGTGTTTCTCTCTCACCCCCACACGCTCTTCCCTCCCTCCCCCTCCCTCCCCCTCCCCCTCCCTCCCTCCCTCCATCCCTCTCTCTGTGTTTCTCTCTCAGAGAGCCACACGCTCTTCCCTCCCTCCCTCCCTCCCTCCCTCCCTCTGTGTTTCTCTCTCAGCCTCCACACGCTCTTCTCTCCCTCCCCCTCCCTCCCTCCCTCCCTCCCTCCCTCCCTCCCTCCCTCCCTCCCTCCCTCCCTCCCTCCCTCCCTCCCTCCCTCCCTCCCTCCTCCCTCCCTCCCTCCCTCCTCTCTCAGCCTCTCAGAGCCACGCCCCCCCTCCCCCTCCCTCCCTCTGTGTTTCTCCCTCAGAGCCTCCCTCCCTCCCTCCCTCCCTCCCTCCCTCCCTCCCTCTGTGTTTCTCTCTCAGCCTCTCAGAGCCACGCGCTCCTCCCTCCATTCCCCCCTCCCTCCCTCCCTCCATCGGGATGGATAGGGCAGAGTCCCAGAGTCTGGAATGACTGGGATAGGGCAGAGTCCCAGAGTCTGGAATGACTGGGATAGGGCAGAGTCCCAGAGTCTGGAACGACTGGGATAGGGCAGAGTCACAGAGTCTGGAACGACTGGGATAGGGCAGAGTCCCAGAGTCTGGAATGACTGGGATAGGGCAGAGTCCCAGAGTCTGGAACGACTGGGATAGGGCAGAGTCCCAGAGTCTGGAACGACTGGGATAGGGCAGAGTCCCAGAGTCTGGAATGACTGGGATAGGGCAGAGTCCCAGAGTCTGGAATGACTGGGATAGGGCAGAGTCCCAGAGTCTGGAACGACTGGGATAGGGCAGAGTCCCAGAGTCTGGAACGACTGGGATAGGGCAGAGTCCCAGAGTCTGGAATGACTGGGATAGGGCAGAGTCCCAGAGTCTGGAATGACTGGGATAGGGCAGAGTCCCAGAGTCTGGAATGACTGGGATAGGGCAGAGTCCCAGAGTCTGGAATGACTGGGATAGGGCAGAGTCCCAGAGTCTGGAATGACTGGGATAGGGCAGAGTCCCAGAGTCTGGAATGACTGGGATAGGGCAGAGTCCCAGAGTCTGGAATGACTGGGATAGGGCAGAGTCCCAGAGTCTGGAATGACTGGGATAGGGCAGAGTCCCAGAGTCTGGAATGACTGGGATAGGGCAGAGTCCCAGAGTCTGGAACGACTGGGGTAGGGCAGAGTCCGGAATGACTGGGATAGGGCAGAGTCCCAGAGTCTGGAATGACTGGGATAGGGCAGAGTCCCAGAGTCTGGAATGACTGGGATAGGGCAGAGTCCCAGAGTCTGGAATGACTGGGGTAGGGCAGAGTCCCAGAGTCTGGAATGACTGGGATAGGGCAGAGTCCCAGAGTCTGGAATGACTGGGATAGGGCAGAGTCTGGAATGACTGGGATAGGGCAGAGTCCCAGAGTCTGGAATGACTGGGATAGGGCAGAGTCCCAGAGTCTGGAATGACTGGGATAGGGCAGAGTCCCAGAGTCTGGAATGACTGGGATAGGGCAGAGTCCCAGAGTCTGGAATGACTGGGATAGGGCAGAGTCCCAGAGTCTGGAATGACTGGGATAGGGCAGAGTCCCAGAGTCTGGAATGACTGGGATAGGGCAGAGTCCCAGAGTCTGGAATGAAACATGAGGTGATGGTGGCGGATGAATGGCACGACAATGGGGCCTCAGGATATCGTCACGGTATCTCTGTGCATTCAAATTGCCATTGATAAAATGCACTTGTGTTCATTGTCCATAGCTTATGCCTGCCCCATACCATAACCCCACCATGGGGCACACGATGACATCAGCTAATTGCTAGCCCACACAACGCAATGCATGTCTCAGGGAAGCTCATCTGCAGGCTCGTCGTCCTCACCAGGGTCTTGACCTGACTGCAGCTTGGTGTCGTAACCGACTTCAGTGGGCAAATGCTCACCTTCGATGGCCACTGGTACGGTGGAGAAATGTGCTCTTCACAGATGAATCCCAGTTTCAACTGTACCGGGCAGATGGCAGACACTGAGATATACTGATATACGTTGTCTGCCATCTGCCCGATACAGTTGAAACCGTATTCACAGGTCTGGTATTCACAGGTCTGGTATTCACAGGTCTGATATGCACAGGTCTGGTATTCACAGGTCTGGTATTCACAGGTCTGGTATTCACAGGTCTGGTATTCACAGGTCTGGTATTCACAGGTCTGGTATTCACAGGTCTGGTATTCACAGGTCTGGTATTCACAGGTCTGGTATTCACAGGTCTGGTATTCACAGGTCTGGTATTCATTGGTCTGGTATTCATTGGTCTGGTATTCACAGGTCTGGTATTCACAGGTCTGGTATTCACAGGTCTGGTATTCATTGGTCTGGTATTCACGGGTCTGGTATTCACAGGTCTGGTATTCAGGATCTGGTATTCAGGTGTATTCACAGGTCTGGTATTCACACCTGGTATTCACGGGTCTGGTATTCTCCCCACAGTCTGGACTTATTCACTTGGGTCTCCACGACGTCTACTATTCACAGGTAGAGGCAGTCATCCCTCTGGTATTCAGAGTCTGGTATCTACAATATGTCTGTATGTTTGTCTTGCTATTCACAGGTCTGGTATTCACAGGTCTGGTATTCTATCAGGTCTGCTATTCACAGGCTCTGCTATTCACAGGTCTGCTATTGGCTATCACGGGTCGTTCAGCTCAGTAGCTCCATCTGTAACAGGGCTGCTATTGGCTATCAGGTCATTCATTCTTAGCCTCCTGAGTTGAAGGGCTGCTATTGGACTTCTTCAGGTGTCTGTGTGCCATATCAGGTCTGTCTGTGACATGGGCTGCTCTTGGCTGCATCCTGTAGTTGTGTTGACATTGAAGGTCTGCTATTTTCCTGCCACCTCTCTCCCAGTGCTCACCTCCTCCCTGTAGGGTCTGCTATTCACAGGCTATCAGTTGTAATCAGCTGTTGTGGCAAACCAGTTACAGGGCTGCTATTGGCATGCACCCTTGTGGGGCCCCAGTGGAGGATCAGCTTAGTGGAGGTGTTATTGCCTACCAGGTCACCACCTGGGGCTGCTATTCTCCCCAACAGTCTATGGACTTATAACATCACCTGAGGTCTCCATGACGATACTATCCTACCAGTAGAGACAGTCAAACATCACCTTATGTGACCAGTATAAACATCACAATATGTCTGTCTTGCTATTCTTACCTTCTTACCGTTACAGGGCTGCTATTGGCATCAGGTCGTTCAGCTATGGCATCCTTTAGTCTAAACAGGGCTGCTATTATCAGGTCGTTCAGCTCAGTGGCTCCTTAGATACAGTATACAGGGCTGCTATTGGCACAGGTCGTTCAGCTGAGTGGCTCCTCGTCTCCCTGAGTTATGTCTTACATCACCTGAGAACACAGTCTAAACATCACCTGAGTTAGATACAGTATAAACATTACCTGAGTTAGATACAGAATAAACATCACCTGAGTTAGATACAGTATAAACATCACCTGAGTTAGATACAGAATAAACATCACCTGAGTTAGATACAGAATAAACATCACCTGTTAGACACAGTATAAACATCACCTGAGTTAGATACAGTATAAACATCACCTGATTTAGATACAGTATAAACATCACCTGAGTTAGATACAGAATAAACATCACCTGAGTTAGATACAGTATAAACATCACCTGTTAGATACAGTATAAACATCACCTGTTAGATACAGTATAAACATCACCTGTTAGACACAGTATAAACATCACCTGAGTTAGATACAGTATAAACATCACCTGAGTTAGATACAGAATAAACATCACCTGAGTTAGACACAGTATAAACATCACCTGTTAGATACAGTATAAACATCACCTGAGTTAGATACAGTATAAACATCACCTGAGTTAGATACAGTATAAACATCACCTGAGTTAGACACAGAATAAACATCACCTGTTAGATACAGTATAAACATCACCTGAGTTAGACACAGTATAAACATCACCTGAGTTAGATACAGTATAAACATCACCTGTTAGACACAGTATAAACATCACCTGAGTTAGACACAGTATAAACATCACCTGAGTTAGATACAGTATAAACATCACCTGAGTTAGATACAGTATAAACATCACCTGAGTTAGATACAGTATAAACATCACCTGAGTTAGATACAGTATAAACATCACCTGAGTTAGATACAGTATAAACATCACCTGAGTTAGATACAGAATAAACATCACCTGTTAGATACAGTATAAACATCACCTGAGTTAGATACAGTATAAACATCACCTGAGTTAGATACAGTATAAACATCACCTGTTAGATACAGTATAAACATCACCTGAGTTAGACACAGTATAAACATCACCTGAGTTAGATACAGAATAAACATCACCTGTTAGACACAGTATAAACATCACCTGAGTTAGATACAGTATAAACATCACCTGTTAGATACAGTATAAACATCACCTGTTAGACACAGTATAAACATCACCTGAGTTAGACACAGTATAAACATCACCTGAGTTAGATACAGTATAAACATCACCTGTTAGATACAGTATAAACATCACCTGAGTTAGACACAGTATAAACATCACCTGAGTTAGATACAGTATAAACATCACCTGTTAGATACAGAATAAACATCACCTGTTAGATACAGTATAAACATCACCTGAGTTAGATACAGTATAAACATCACCTGAGTTAGATACAGTATAAACATCACCTGTTAGATACAGTATAAACATCACCTGAGTTAGACACAGTATAAACATCACCTGTTAGATACAGAATAAACATCACCTGTTAGATACAGTATAAACATCACCTGAGTTAGATACAGTATAAACATCACCTGAGTTAGATACAGTATAAACATCACCTGTTAGATACAGTATAAACATCACCTGTTAGATACAGTATAAACATCACCTGAGTTAGATACAGAATAAACATCACCTGAGTTAGATACAGAATAAACATCACCTGAGTTAGATACAGAATAAACATCACCTGTTAGATACAGTATAAACATCACCTGTTAGACACAGTATAAACATCACCTGAGTTAGAGTTAGACACAGTATAAACATCACCTGTTAGATACAGTATAAACATCACCTGAGTTAGATACAGAATAAACATCACCTGAGGATACAGTATAAACATCACCTGAGTTAGATACAGAATAAACATCACCTGAGTTAGATACAGTATAAACATCACCTGAGTTAGACACAGTATAAACATCACCTGAGTTAGATACAGTATAAACATCACCTGAGTTAGATACAGTATAAACATCACCTGTTAGATACAGTATAAACATCACCTGAGTTAGATACAGTATAAACATCACCTGAGTTAGATACAGTATAAACATCACCTGAGTTAGACACAGAATAAACATCACCTGAGTTAGATACAGTATAAACATCACCTGAGTTAGATACAGTATAAACATCACCTGAGTTAGACACAGTATAAACATCACCTGAGTTAGATACAGTATAAACATCACCTGAGTTAGACACAGAATAAACATCACCTGTTAGATACAGTATAAACATCACCTGAGTTAGACACAGTATAAACATCACCTGAGTTAGATACAGTATAAACATCACCTGAGTTAGACACAGTATAAACATCACCTGAGTTAGATACAGTAAACATCACCTGAGTTAGATACAGTATAAACATCACCTGAGTTAGATACAGTATAAACATCACCTGTTAGATACAGTATAAACATCACCTGAGTTAGACACAGAATAAACATCACCTGAGTTAGACACAGTATAAACTCACCTGTTAGATACAGTATAAACATCACCTGTTAGATACAGTATAAACATCACCTGTTAGATACAGAATAAACATCACCTGTTAGATACAGTATAAACATCACCTGTTAGATACAGAATAAACATCACCTGTTAGACACAGTATAAACATCACCTGAGTTAGACTATAAACATCACCTGTTAGACACAGTATAAACATCACCTGAGTTAGACACAGTATAAACATCACCTGAGTTAGATACAGTATAAACATCACCTGTTAGACACAGTATAAACATCACCTGAGTTAGACCAGTATAAACATCACCTGAGTTAGATACAGTATAAACATCACCTGTTAGATACAGTATAAACATCACCTGTTAGATACAGTATAAACATCACCTGTTAGACACAGTATAAACATCACCTGAGTTAGATACAGTATAAACATCACCTGAGTTAGATACAGTATAAACATCACCTGAGTTAGATACAGAATAAACATCACCTGAGTTAGATACAGAATAAACATCACCTGAGTTAGATACAGTATAAACATCACCTGAGTTAGACACAGTATAAACATCACCTGAGTTAGATACAGAATAAACATCACCTGAGTTAGACACAGTATAAACATCACCTGAGTTAGATACAGTATAAACATCACCTGAGTTAGATACAGTATAAACATCACCTGAGTTAGACACAGTATAAACATCACCTGAGTTAGATACAGAATAAACATCACCTGAGTTAGACACAGTATAAACATCACCTGAGTTAGATACAGTATAAACATCACCTGAGTTAGACACAGTATAAACATCACCTGAGTTAGATACAGTATAAACATCACCTGAGTTAGATACAGTATAAACATCACCTGAGTTAGATACAGAATAAACATCACCTGAGTTAGACACAGTATAAACATCACCTGAGTTAGATGACATATAAACATCACCTGAGTTAGACACAGAATAAACATTACCTGAGTTAGATACAGTATAAACATCACCTGAGTTAGATACAGTATAAACATCACCTGAGTTAGACACAGAATAAACATTACCTGAGTTAGATACAGTATAAACATCACCTGAGTTAGATACAGAATAAACATCACCTGTTAGACACAGCATAAACATTACCTGAGTTAGACACAGTATAAACATCACCTGAGTTAGATACAGTCAAACATCACCTGAGTTAGATACAGTATAAACATCACCTGAGTTAGATACAGTGAACATCACCTGAGTTAGAACAGTATAAACATCACCTGTTAGACTACAGAATAAACATCACCTGGAGAGATGACATCACACATTAACTACCCTATAAACATCACCATGTTAACCACCCTGGAGTATGACATCACCATGTAACTACCCTGGAGATGATAAACATTACCTGTTAGACACAGTATAAACATCACCCTGGAGAGATGACATCACACATGTAACTATCCTGGAGAGGTGACATCACAGGGCCCATTGGAATGCAGTATGTCCTATTTAATGCACCACCTTCGACCAGGGCCCTTCGGGACACAGTTTGACCAGGGCCCTTCGGGACACAGTTTGACCAGGGCCCTTCGGGACACAGTTTGACCAGGGCCCATCGGGACACAGTTTGACCAGGGCCCTTCGGGACACAGTTTGACCAGGGCCCTTCGGGACACAGTTTGAACAGGGCCCTTCGGGACACAGTTTGACCAGGGCCCATTGGGACACAGTTTGACCAGGGCCCATTGGGACACAGTTTGACCAGGGCCCATTGGGACACAGTTTGACCAGGGCCCTTCGGGACACAGTTTGACCAGGGCCCTTCGGGACACAGTTTGACCAGGGCCCATTGGGACACAGTTTGAACAGGGCCCTTCGGGACACAGTTTGACCAGAGCCCATTGGGACACAGTTTGAACAGGGCCCTTCGGGACACAGTTTGACCAGGGCCCATTGGGACACAGTTTGAACAGGGCCCTTCGGGACACAGTTTGACCAGAGCCCTTCGGGACACAGTTTGACCAGAGCCCAGAGTGACGAAACAACAAACAGGGCATTCTACAGATATCGGCCAAACCATAGATGAAAGAGCTGTACTTCAGAAGCACTATCAGTATGTGTGATTGTAGAATAAGCCTGGCCTTCTCTCGGGATCAGTCAGATTGGGTTTGGGTTGATATGGGACCAATCCCATATCACTTGAGAGAAGTTGATTTACTGTAATCTGAGTTCTGAATCCAACCTCTCTGCTGGGGGGGGGGGACCAACTATGTGTTCTTACAAAAGCCTCCTCTCCTGACTGAATAAGGACCTGCAAGCTGAATGTGTTCCTCAGACAGAATGCTTTGTTTATAACAGGGGAATGAATGGAGGCAAGCAGAGGGAAGCTCTGTTCCTACTGCCAAGTGATCTTACACACTGTGTGGAGACGCTATGGCAGAATTATGGTTGGTGTGTGTTTTATATCAAACATCCAATCTGCTAAACTAAGGAGACAACCCTTACATGAGTATAAAGTGAACTGCAAAGATTTTTTTCCCACAAATAAATGAAAATCAGGAGCAGGTAGAAAAGAAAGGAGGGGGTATCAGGAGGAGGTAGAGAGGAAAGGAGGTGATATCAGGAGGAGGGAGAGAGGAAAGGTGGGGATATCAGGAGGAGGGAGAGAGGAAAGGTGGGGATATCAGGAGGAGGTAGAGAGGAAAGGTGGGGATATCAGGAGGAGGGAGAGAGGAAAGGTGGGGATATCAGGAGGAGGGAGAGAAGAAAGGTGGGGATATCAGGAGGAGGGAGAGAGAGAAAGGTGGGGATATCAGGAGGAGGTAGAGAGGAAAGGTGGGGATATCAGGAGGAGGGAGAGAGGAAAGGTGGGGATATCAGGAGGAGGGAGAGAGGAAAGGTGGGGATATCAGGAGGAGGGAGGGGGGATATCAGGAGGAGGGAGAGAAGAAAGGTGGGGATATCAGGAGGAGGGAGAGAGGAAAGGTGGGGATATCAGGAGGAGGGAGAGAGGAAAGGTGGGGATATCAGGAGGAGGGAGAGGAAAGGTGGGGATATCAGGAGGAGGGAGAGAGGAAAGGTGGGGATATCAGGAGGAGGTAGAGAGGAAAGGTGGGGATATCAGGAGGAGGTAGAGAGGAAAGGAGGGGATATCAGGAGGAGGGAGAGAGGAAAGGTGGGGATATCAGGAGGAGGGAGAGAGGAAAGGAGGGGATATCAGGAGGAGGGAGAGAGGAAAGGTGGGGATATCAGGAGGAGGGAGAGAGGAAAGGTGGGGATATCAGGAGGAGGGAGAGAGGAAAGGAGGTGATATCAGGAGGAGGGAGAGAGGAAAGGTGGGGATATCAGGAGGAGGGAGAGAGGAAAGGTGGGGATATCAGGAGGAGGGAGAGAGGAAAGGTGGGGATATCAGGAGGAGGGAGAGAGGAAAGGTGGGGATATCAGGAGGAGGGAGAGAGGAAAGGTGGGGATATCAGGAGGAGGGAGAGAGGTGGGGATATCAGGAGGAGGGAGAGAGGAAAGGTGGGATATCAGGAGGAGGGAGAGAGGAAAGGTGGGGATATCAGGAGGAGGGAGAGAGGTGGGGATATCAGGAGGAGGGAGAGAGGAAAGGTGGGGATATCAGGAGGAGGTAGAGAGGAAAGGTGGGGATATCAGGAGGAGGGAGGAAGGTGGGGATATCAGGAGGAGGGAGAGAGGAAAGGTGGGGATATCAGGAGGAGGGAGAGAGGAAAGGTGGGGATATCAGGAGGAGGGAGAGAGGAAAGGGGATATCAGGAGGAGGGAGAGAGGAAAGGTGGGGATATCAGGAGGAGGGAGAGAGGAAAGGTGGGGATATCAGGAGGAGGGAGAGAGGAAAGGTGGGGATATCAGGAGGAGGGAGAGAAAGGTGGGGATATCAGGAGGAGGAAGAGAGGAAAGGTGGGGATATCAGGAGGAGGGAGAGAGGAAAGGTGGGGATATCAGGAGGAGGGAGAGAGGAAAGGTGGGGATATCAGGAGGAGGTAGAGAGGAAAGGAGGGGATATCAGGAGGAGGGAGAGGAAAGGAGGGGATATCAGGAGGAGGGAGAGGAAAGGTGGGGATATCAGGAGGAGGGAGAGAGGTGGGGATATCAGGAGGAGGTAGAGAGGAAAGGTGGGATATCAGGAGGAGGGAGGAGAGGAAAGGATAGGGGGGATATCAGGAGGAGGGAGAGAGGAAAGGTGGGGATATCAGGAGGAGGGAGAGAGGAAAGGTGGGGATATCAGGAGGAGGGAGAGAGGAAAGGTGGGGATATCAGGAGGAGGGAGAGAGGAAAGGAGGGGATATCAGGAGGAGGGAGGAGGAGGAAAGGAGGGGATATCAGGGAGGGAGAGAGGGTGGGGATATCAGGAGGAGGGAGAGGGAAAGGTGGGGATATCAGGAGGAGGGAGAGAGGAAATATCAGGTGGGGATATCAGGAGGAGGGAGAGGAAAAGGTGGGGATATCAGGAGGAGGGAGAGAGGAAAGGTGGGGATATCAGGAGGAGAGAGGAAAGGTGGGGATATCAGGAGGAGGTAGAGAGGAAAGGTGGGGATATCAGGAGGAGGGAGAGAGGAAAGGTGGGGATATCAGGAGGAGGGAGAGAGGAAAGGTGGGGATATCAGGAGGAGGGAGAGAGGAAAGGTGGGGATATCAGGAGGAGGGAGAGAGGAAAGGTGGGGATATCAGGAGGAGGGAGAGAGGAAAGGAGGTGATATCAGGAGGAGGGAGAGAGGAAAGGAGGTGATATCAGGAGGAGGGAGAGAGGAAAGGTGGTGATATCAGGAGGAGGGAGAGAGGAAAGGTGGGGATATCAGGAGGAGGGAGAGAGGAAAGGTGGGGATATCAGGAGGAGGGAGAGAGGAAAGGAGGGGATATCAGGAGGAGGGAGAGAGGAAAGGTGGGGATATCAGGAGGAGGGAGAGAGGAAAGGTGGGGATATCAGGAGGAGGGAGAGAGGAAAGGTGGGGATATCAGGAGGAGGGAGAGAGGAAAGGAGGGGATATCAGGAGGAGGGAGAGAGAAAAGGTGGGGATTTTTTAAAATGTATTTTTTATTTATTTAATTTTTGTCAGCCCATGTCCCCACAGAAGGCCTTTTGGCTGTTGGTAGGCTGTCATTGTAAATAAAATGTTGTTCTTAACTGACTTGCCTAATTAAATAAAGGTTAAATAAAAATACATGTCGAGAAAAAAAGGGGATAATATAATAATAATAATAATATTATTGATGAACTAATAGCACAGCATGTTTGAATCATTTTTGAACGACATATATAATTACTCTACAGTACGGTGAACCGAAAAATGAGTGTTATACCACAATTCTCTTTGGTAAAGCTAGATAGAATCAACCATTCTGAATGATGGGAGTGTTCGCTTGCCCTCGTGTGTCGGTTCCAGTGAAGTGCAGCTGGCCAAGTTCCTTGTTCACTGGTTCATGTTTCCGGGGGGGAGAGGTTTCAATGTAACACCACAACATTGAGCAATCAGACAGCACAGGTTTGTGAAATATTTTAAGATGTCGCTTCTTATGTTATATCACCTAATTATCAGGTTGTTAGGGACGTTTTTTTCCACAGTACTTTTGGGGATGTTAAAGTCTACGCTTTTAGAAATCCACATTTTTATAAAGAGGATATAACTGAAGGACATGGTTCGGCAGCTAGCTCCTGCCCATCGCACGAAGACAACAATAAGATGCCTCGACATGGGTCAGATGCGCATGCGTAGATGTCTTAGTTGGGACCTGAGCTACTGTCTATCTGCCTCAGTTAGCACAGACTATTATGGACTGGTAACTGCACACATACGGCCTAGCAACCAACTCTGGCCAACTGTTTTAGATCTCTTAGTTGGGACCGGACGCATGCCCTTGGACCTGAGCTCGTGTCTATCTGCCTCAGTTAGCACAGACAGAGGACTATTATGGACTGGTAACTGCACACATACGGCCTAGCAACCAACTCTGGCCAACTGTTTTAGATCTCTTAGTTGGGACCGGACGCATGCCCTTGGACCTGAGCTCGTGTCTATCTGCCTCAGTTAGCACAGACAGAGGACTATTATGGACTGGTAACTGCACACATACGGCCTAGCAACCAACTCTGGCCAACTGTTTTAGATCTCTTAGTTGGGACCGGACGCATGCCCTTGGACCTGAGCTCGTGTCTATCTGCCTCAGTTAGCACAGAATATTATGGACTGGTAACTGCACACATACGGCCTAGCAACCAACTCTGGCCAACTGTTTTAGATCTCTTAGTTGGGACCGGACGCATGCCCTTGGACCTGAGCTCGTGTCTATCTGCCTCAGTTAGCACAGACAGAGGACTATTATGGACTGGGCTAACTGCACACAGACGGATAGGACAAGGAACTCTGGCCAACTGTTTTACATCTCTTAGTTGGGACCGGACGCATGCCCTTGGACCTGAGCTCGTGTCTATCTGCCTCAGTTAGCACAGACAGAGGACTATTATGGACTGGTAACTGCACACATACGGCCTAGCAACCAACTCTGGCCAACTGTTTTAGATCTCTTAGTTGGGACCAGGAGGATGCCCTTGGACCTGAGCTCGTGTCTATCAGCCTCAGTTCTCACAGAAAGAGGACTATCTGGACTGGTAACTGCAAATACGGCCTATTTCCAGGTCTGGCCAACTGTTTTAGATCTCTTAGTTTCTCCTGCCCTTCAGGACCTGAGCTCGTGGTCTATCTGCCTCAGTTAGCACAGACAGAGGACTATTATGGACTGGTAACTGCAAATACGGATAGCAACCAGGGACTCTGGCCAACTGTTTTAGATCTCTTAGTTGGGACCAGACGCATGCCCTATGGACCTGAGCTCGCATGCACAGACTATTATGGACTGGTAACTGCACACAGGACTTTAACAAACCATGTTTTAGATCTCTTAGTTGGGAAAAGCATGCCCTTGGACCTGAGCTCGTGTTATCTGCCTCAGTTAGCAAAAATGAAATAAGACAGAGGACTATTATGGACTGGTAACTGCACACATGTAGGGCCAACTCTGGCCAACTGTTTTAGATCTCTTAGTTGGGACCGGAGGGTTCCTTGGACCTGAGCTCGTGTCTATCTGCCTCAGTTAGCACAGACAGAGGACTATTATGGACATATTGAACTGCACAGGTACGGCCTAGCAACAACTCTGGCCAAAATGTTTTAGATCTCTTAGTTGGGACCACGCATGCCCTTGGTACCTGAGCTCGTGTCTATCTGCCTCAGATTAGCACAGACAGAGGTTATTATGGACTGGTAACTGCAAGTAGGCCTAGCAACCAACTCTGGCCAACTGTTTTAGATCTCTTAGTTCACGCATGCCCTTGGACCTGAGCTCGTGTCTATCTGCCTCAGTTAGCACAGACAGAGGACTATTATGGACTGGTAACTGCACACAGGCCTAGCAACCAACTCTGGCCAACTGTTTTAGATCTCTTAGTTTGACCGGACGCATGCCCTTGGACCTGAGCTCTGTCTATCTGCCTCAGTTGCAGGACTATTATGGACTGGTAACTCAACATACGGCCTATGCAAAACTCTGGCCAACTGTTTTAGAAATCTCAATGTTGGGATAAGAGCATAACCTTGGACCTGAGCTCGGTCTATCTGCCTCATTAGCACAGACAGAGGACTATTATGGATGGTAACTGCACACATACGGCCTAGATGCCAACTCTGGCCAACTGTTTTAGATGTCTTAGTTGGGACCGACGCTGCCCTTGGACCTGAGCTACTGTCTATCTGCCTCAGTTAGCACAGACAGAGGACTATTATGGACTGGTAACTGCACACATACGGCCTAGCAACCAACTCTGGCCAACTGTTTTAGATCTCTTAGTTGGGACCGGACGCATGCCCTTGGACCTGAGCTCGTGTCTATCTGCCTCAGTTAGCACAGACAGAGGACTATTATGGACTGGTAACTGCACACATACGGCCTAGCAACCAACTCTGGCCAACTGTTTTAGATCTCTTAGTTGGGACCGGACGCATGCCCTTGGACCTGAGCTCGTGTCTATCTGCCTCAGTTAGCACAGACTATTATGGACTGGTAACTGCACACATACGGCCTAGCAACCAACTCTGGCCAACTGTTTTAGATCTCTTAGTTGGGACCGGACGCATGCCCTTGGACCTGAGCTCGTGTCTATCTGCCTCAGTTAGCACAGACAGAGGACTATTATGGACTGGTAACTGCACACATACGGCCTAGCAACCAACTCTGGCCAACTGTTTTAGATCTCTTAGTTGGGACCGGACGCATGCCCTTGGACCTGAGCTCGTGTCTATCTGCCTCAGTTAGCACAGACAGAGGACTATTATGGACTGGTAACTGCACACATACGGCCTAGCAACCAACTCTGGCCAACTGTTTTAGATCTCTTAGTTGGGACCGGACGCATGCCCTTGGACCTGAGCTCGTGTCTATCTGCCTCAGTTAGCACAGACAGAGGACTATTATGGACTGGTAACTGCACACATACGGCCTAGCAACCAACTCTGGCCAACTGTTTTAGATCTCTTAGTTGGGACCGGACGCATGCCCTTGGACCTGAGCTCGTGTCTATCTGCCTCAGTTAGCACAGACAGAGGACTATTATGGACTGGTAACTGCACACATACGGCCTAGCAACCAACTCTGGCCAACTGTTTTAGATCTCTTAGTTGGGACCGGACGCATGCCCTTGGACCTGAGCTCGTGTCTATCTGCCTCAGTTAGCACAGACAGAGGACTATTATGGACTGGTAACTGCACACATACGGCCTAGCAACCAACTCTGGCCAACTGTTTTAGAGTTCAATAACAGTGCTGATTCCTCTTGCTCTTCCTCTCCTTTTTGTTTCTCTCTCTCCTCCTCTTCCTCAGTCCCTCTCCTGTCTGTTTCTATCCCTCCATCCTTCTCTCCTACCTTTCCCTGTTAGCAGCATGGTTCTGTCTGCAGCCAGGCTGCACCTCCTCGGGGGCATTCGGCTTGGTGCCTGGGGGCAGCACCTCCTCAGGGGCAGTCGGCTTGGTGCCTGGGGGCAGCACCTCCTCAGGGGCAGTCGGCCTGGTGCTTTGGGGCAGCACCTCCTCAGGGGCATTGGATCAGTTCACACCGATGCCGAGGGGTTCCAGGAGAAGGAGATCAGAGAGAAACTCCAAGCTTTCCCTGGGGGATCTATAGACCTTGTCAAACAGGAGTCGGGCATCGCGGTACTGACCGTCAACAACCCTGCCCGCATGAACGCTTTCTCTGGTATGGAAGCACTGCCTAATGTTATATTTTATTAATCGATCCGAGTGTTGCTCTTTGCTAACCTGCAATTCAGACTAAATATCACTCCGATTCTCTTTGGTTCTCTTCACCAAACGGAGCGAAATATATTTCAGTTGATATTTCTGACTCTTTGGTTTCTCCTGAGAATGACAGTGGAACTAAGGGGGCTGGTGCTCGATGAACTGGGTTGTGTTGAGTAGGGCACACTGTAGCAAAACGTTTAGCAACAGATGACCAATAAAAAACGTGTTTATTTGTATCTCCATTAGCAGCAACAAAAAAAAAAAAAAGACAAAACATGACAAGTAACAGAACACTGATACACCTGATGGACAAGGACTTTAACAAACCATTTAACAACAAAACAAAAGTCGTCGTCGTTCCGTGAGATGTTGTTTCATCTGTTTAAAAATGAAATAAAAGATCATATTGAACATGTTCAGGTTGTACCTCCGTGTTTCACTCAGGTTCAAAACGTTTTATCCCTACTGAACACGTCAATCCTCCATCTCATATTGAACATGTTCAGGTTGTACCTCCGTGTTTCACTCAGGTTCAAAACGTTTTATCCCTACTGAACACGTCAATCCTCCACCTCATATTGAACATGTTCAGGTTGTACCTCCGTGTTTCACTCAGGTTCAAAACGTTTTATCCCTACTGAACACGTCAATCCTCCACCTCATATTGAACATGTTCAGGTTGTACCTCCGTGTTTCACTCGGGTTCAAAACGTTTTATCCCTACTGAACACGTCAATCCTCCACCTCATATTGAACATGTTCAGGTTGTACCTCCGTGTTTCACTCGGGTTCAAAACGTTTTATCCCTACTGAACACGTCAATCCTCCACCTCATATTGAACATGTTCAGGTTGTACCTCCGTGTTTCACTCAGGTTCAAAACGTTTTATCCCTACTGAACACGTCAATCCTCCACCTCATATTGAACATGTTCAGGTTGTACCTCCGTGTTTCACTCGGGTTCAAAACGTTTTATCCCTACTGAACACTACCCTGTTGTTTTCTCCAGGTTCCATGATGGTGGAGCTGGAGGAGAGGGTGTCCCAGCTAGAGGAGTGGACGGAGGGCAAAGGTCTCATCATCCATGGGGCTGCTGGGACATTCTGCTCTGGGTCAGACCTCAACGCAGTCAGGGCTATATCCAACCCTCAGGTCAGACCTCAACGCAGTCAGGGCTATATCCAACCCTCAGGTCAGACCTCAACGCAGTCAGGGCTATATCCAACCCTCAGGTCAGACCTCAATGTTGTCAGAGATATATCCAACCCTCAGGTCAGACCTCAATGTTATCAGAGATATATCCAACCCTCAGGTCAGTCCTCAATATTGTCAGAGATATATCCAACCCTCAGGTCAGACCTCAACGCAGTCAGGACTATATCCAACCCTCAGGTCAGACCTCAATGTTGTCAGAGATATATCCAACCCTCAGGTCAGTCCTCAATGTTGTCAAGATATATCCAATCCTCAGGTCAGTCCTCAATGTTGTCAGAGATATATCCAATCCTCGGGTCAGTCCTCAATGTTATCAGAGATATATCCAATCCTCAGGTCAGTCCTCAATGTTATCAGAGATATATCCAACCCTCAGGTCAGACCTCAATGTTGTCAGAGATATATCCAACCCTCAGGTCAGACCTCAATGTTATCAGAGATATATCCAACCCTCAGGTCAGACCTCAATGTTATCAGATATATCCAATCCTCAGGTCAGTCCTCAATATTATCAGATATATCCAATCCTCAGGTCAGTCCTCAATGTTATCAGATATATCCAATCCTCAGGTCAGACCTCAATGCAGTCAGGGCTATATCCAACCCTCAGGTCAGTCCTCAATGTTGTCAGAGATATATCCAACCCTCAGGTCAGTCCTCAATGTTGTCAGAGATATATCCAACCCTCAGGTCAGTCCTCAATGTTGTCAGAGATATATCCAACCCTCAGGTCAGTCCTCAATGTTATCAGAGATATATCCAACCCTCAGGTCAGTCCTCAATGTTGTCAGAGATATATCCAACCCTCAGGTCAGTCCTCAATGTTGTCAGAGATATATCCAACCCTCAGGTCAGTCCTCAATGTTGTCAGAGATATATCCAACCCTCGGGTCAGTCCTCAATGTTGTCAGAGATATATCCAACCCTCGGGTCAGTCTCTCTGAGGTTCTCTCTCTGAAAGACCAGTAGAAAGCTCAGTGAACAGTTTTTATTCAGTCACATTTGTATTGGGACACTCCTACTTCCATCCAATCTGACTTCCCTAAACCACGTGTCAAACTCATTCCACGGAGGGCCGAGTGTCTGAGTGTGCTTCTTTCCTTCCTTGGTTGATGAATTAAGGTCACTAATTAGTCAGGAAGTCCCCTCACCTGGTTGTCTAGGTCTTAAATTGAAAGAGAACCCCCCCCAAAACCAGCAGACACTACCAGGCCCTCCATGGAATGAGTTGGACCTCCTGGTCTATTAACGATGCGTCTTGTCTTTCAGGATGGGATGAAGATGTGCACGTTCATGCAGAATGCCCTGACCAGACTACTGAGGTAGTTACACACTACCCTCTGTGGTAGATGGTTCTAAGATCGGCGTGTCACACCAGATGCTCTGTGCCACACTAACCCACGTGTTCTCTGTTGAAGGCTACCCCTGTTGTCTGTAGCTCTGGTGGAAGGGAACGCACTGGGGGGAGGAGCTGAACTCACTACTGCCTGTGACTTTAGGTACAGTAACGTGACTCATTGTCCATAGATATCATCATTGTGTTTAGTAACTTTTACATCCAGATAGTGGAGAAAAGTAGAGTTCACAATAAAAAGGCATTTTCTAAAAATATCAAAAAAACTAATTCACCAAGTTTCCAATCTCTAAAAAACCAACGTCCCGTCCCGGTCTCTCCCTGCTAGGTTGATGGCGCCAGGCAGTGTGATCCAGTTTGTCCATAAACACATGGGTCTGGTCCCTGGTTGGGGCGGTGGAGCTAGATTGGTACGCATCGTAGGAGGCCAGAACGCCCTGAAGATGCTGGGTGGCGCTTTGAAAATAGACCCAGAGATGGGGCTTCAGATTGGGCTTGCGGACGGGGTCCTGGCTGGGTCTGGAGCCAATGCCCTCCTGGAGGCAGAGCAGTGGTTGGGATGCTACACCGCGGGTCCAGCCCCGGTCATCAGAGCCATAAAGAGCGTGGTGGTGTCTGGGAGAGAGCTCCCCCTGGAGGTGGCCCTGAGGACTGAGAGGGACGTGTTCGGGACAGTGTGGGGAGGACCGGCTAACCTACAGGCTCTGGCCACTAAGGCCAAACACAAGTGAATTAACTAATTTTGCGATTACATTGTAGTCTCGTCCTAATGTTCTGGAGAAACCTAGAACGTCTGGAGTGGAAGTCGTGAACCAACCCACACCGAGACTGAACTGGAACACGAGGATGGGCTGTAGAGGGTCTGAACTCAACCAGAACACACTGAACTAGTGTATTCATTCTGACAATTCTGTTGTTAAAAAAAAAAGGGTCTCTTAAAAACAGAAGCAAACGAAGCCTACTTGTACTATAGTTTTAGTTGGGAAACGTTTTGAACCCATTAGACAGAATGAATATATCCCTGGACTGTGCTCTGGGAGTTTGACCCAATGACAGATTTATATTGCTGTGTTGTGAGTGACCACTAACAATCAATTATTTCAGTGAAGGAATTGTTGTCGACTGTTGGGACAATCTAAAAGTGGTGATGTAATGTGTATCAGTGGAGAGTCCGATATGACACTAGTTGTGTTGATGTGAAGATGGTATTGTGCCTTTTGACCTTTGTGGCTCTACTACAGTCCATTAACACCGGGCGACCCAACGCCAGGGGGCGACCCAACGCCAGGGGGCGACCCAACGCCAGGGGGCGACCCAACGCCAGGGGGCGACCCAACGCCAGGGGGGCGACCCAACGCCAGGGGGCGACCCAGGGGGCGACCCAACGCCAGGGGGGGACCCAACGCCAGGGGGCGACCCAACGCCAGGGGGCGACCCTCTTCATTACAATGCAAGCTTGATGTAGAAAAAAACAAAAACACGAGTGCCCACATTTCTTAGTCTCTTCCACAATGTCTTCCATTGTACTACAATTACATGTCAATGACTAAACATATGACAAAAACAACTGGGTCATCTTGAAGTTGATTTATTTATACCAAAATATATCTACAGAGAAATGGAAGTGACTAGACTACTTCTCCCCCTGTGGCTGATCAGGCATACTCCTGATGATGTCCGAATCCCCTGTGGATGATTAGAAAACAATTACAAGTTACGTTCTAGAAACCAGTCGTGAGCGAATAACAGTACACACACACACACACACACACACACACGTGACAACGTTGTCACATTTGTCCCGTTTTCATGGAAGATTTAAAACAAACTCACCAGGGTCAATGATGGCCAGGGTACAGACTCGGAAGTACTTCCCACAGGCCGTGCCAAGCTCTATGTTGTTCCCACTGTAGTGGTGGACCCCAGTCTTAGCCAGCATCGCATAGTACTCAATCTCTGATTTCCTAACCGGGAGAAGAGTTCAAATCACGTTTAGGGTGGGTTCACTTTAGTTCAATATCAGTGCTGAGTCCAGTCACTTTTAGGGTGGGTTCACTGGAGTTCAATATCAGTGCTGAGCCCAGTCACTTTTAGGGTGGGTTCACTTTAGTTCAATATCAGTGCTGAGCCCAGTCACTTTTAGGGTGGGTTCACTTTAGTTCAATATCAGTGCTGAGCCCAGTCACTTTTAGGGTGGGTTCACTTTAGTTCAATATCAGTGCTGAGCCCAGTCACTTTTAGGGTGGGTTCACTTTAGTTCAATATCAGTGCTGAGTCCAGTCACTTTTAGGGTGGGTTCACTTTAGTTCAATATCAGTGCTGAGTCCAGTCACTTTTAGGGTGGGTTCACTGGAGTTCAATATCAGTGCTGAGCCCAGTCACTTTTAGGGTGGGTTCACTGTAGTTCAATATCAGTGCTGAGCCCAGTCACTTTTAGGGTGGGTTCACTTTAGTTCAATATCAGTGCTGAGTCCAGTCACTTTTAGGGTGGGTTCACTTTAGTTCAATATCAGTGCTGAGCCCAGTCACTTTTAGGGTGGGTTCACTTTAGTTCAATATCAGTGCTGAGCCCAGTCACTTTTAGGGTGGGTTCACTGTAGTTCAATATCAGTGCTGAGCCCAGTCACTTTTATGGTGGGTTCACTTTAGTTCAATATCAGTGCTGAGCCCAGTCACTTTTAGGGTGGGTTCACTGTAGTTCAATATCAGTGCTGAGCCCAGTCACTTTTAGGGTGGGTTCACTTTAGTTCAATATCAGTGCTGAGTCCAGTCACTTTTAGGGTGGGTTCACTTTAGTTCAATATCAGTGCTGAGTCCAGTCACTTTTAGGGTGGGTTCACTGGAGTTCAATATCAGTGCTGAGTCCAGTCACTTTTAGGGTGGGTTCACTTTAGTTCAATATCAGTGCTGAGCCCAGTCACTTTTAGGGTGGGTTCACTTTAGTTCAATATCAGTGCTGAGCCCAGTCACTTTTAGGATGGGTTCACTTTAGTTCAATATCAGTGCTGAGCCCAGTCACTTTTAGGGTGGGTTCACTTTAGTTCAATATCAGTGCTGAGCCCAGTCACTTTTAGGGTGGGTTCACTTTAGTTCAATATCAGTGCTGAGCAGGACTGCGTAATCTTCCCTGAGGGAAAGAGGTTTCTGCGCCAGCCAAGTGGTAGCACACCCGATTTCAAATAATCAGTCCATTGAAATAAATTCATCAGGCCCTAATCTATAGATTTCACACAACTGTGAATACAGAGATATGAATCGGTTGGTCACAGACACCTTATCAACAAAAAGGTGAGGGCGTGGATCAGAAAACCAGTCCGTATCTGACGTGACAAACCATTTAACTCATGCCGTGTGACATATCTCCTTCACATAAGAGTTAATCAGGCTGTTGATTGTGGGCTGTGGAATTTTGTCCCCACTCTTAATTCAAATGGCTGTGTTGAAGTTGCTCGATATTTTGGCGGGAACTGGGACACAGTCATACACGTCGATCCAGAGTGGAGGAGCGTATGCAGGCCATGGAAGAAGAACCAGAGCGGAGGAGCGTATGCAGGCCATGGAAGAAGAACCAGAGCGGAGGAGCGTATGCAGGCCATGGAAGAAGAACCAGAGCGGAGGAGCGTATGCAGGCCATGGAAGAAGAACCAGAGCGGAGGAGCGTATGCAGGCCATGGAAGAAGAACCAGAGTGGAGGAGCGTATGCAGGCCATGGAAGAAGAACCAGAGAGGAGGAGCGTATGCAGGCCATGGAAGAAGAACCAGAGTGGAGGAGCGGAGGAGCGTATGCAGGCCATGGATGAAGATCCAGAGTGGAGGAGCGTATGCAGGCCATGGATGAAGAACCAGAGCGGAGGAGCGTACGCAGGCCATGGAAGAAGAACCAGAGAAGAAGAACCAGAGTGGAGGAGCGTATGCGGGCCATGGAAGAAGAACCAGAGTGGAGAGCGGAGGAGCGTATGGAGGAGCGTAGGCCATGGAAGAAGAGTGGAGGAGCAGGCCATGGAGTGGAGGAGCGTATGCAGGCCATGGAAGAAGAACCCAGAGCCATGGAGGAGCGTATGCAGGCCATGGAAGAAGAACCAGAGTGGAGGAGCGGCCATGGAAGAAGAACCAGAGTGGAGGAGCGTATGCAGGCCATGGAAGAAGAACCAGAGAGGAGGAGCGTAGCAGGCCATGGAAGAAGAAGGCCATGGAAGAAGCAGAGTGGAGGAGCGTATGCAGGCCATGGAAGAAGAACCAGAGTGGAGGAGCCAGATGCAGGCCATGGAAGAAGATCCAGAGTGGAGGAGCGTATGCAGGCCATGGAAGAAGAACCAGAGTGGAGGAGCGTATGCAGGCCATGGAAGAAGAACCAGAGTGGAGGAGCGTATGCAGGCCATGGAAGAAGAACCAGAGTGGAGGAGCGTATGCAGGCCATGGAAGAAGAACCAGAGTGGAGGAGCGTATGCAGGCCATGGAAGAAGAACCAGAGTGGAGGAGCGTATGCAGGCCATGGAAGAAGAACCAGAGTGGAGGAGCGTATGCAGGCCATGGAAGAAGATCCAGAGTGGAGGAGCGTATGCAGGCCATGGAAGAAGATCCAGAGTGGAGGAGCGTATGCAGGCCATGGAAGAAGATCCAGAGCGGAGGAGCGTACGCAGGCCATGGAAGAAGAACCAGAGTGGAGGAGCGTATGCAGGCCATGGAAGAAGAACCAGAGAAGAAGAACCAGAGTGGAGGAGCGTACGCAGGCCATGGAAGAAGAACCAGAGAAGAAGAACCAGAGTGGAGGAGCATATGCAGACCATGGAAGAAGATCCAGAGTGGAGGAGCGGAGGAGCGTATGCAGGCCATGGAAGAAGATCCAGAGTGGAGGAGCGTATGCAGGCCATGGAAGAAGAACCAGAGTGGAGGAGCGTACGCAGGCCATGGAAGAAGAACCAGAGTGGAGGAGCGTACGCAGGCCATGGAAGAAGAACCAGAGTGGAGGAGCGTATGCAAGTCATGGAAGAAGAACCAGAGAAGAAGAACCAGAGTGGAAGAGCGTATGCAGGCCATGGAAGAAGAACCAGAGTGGAGGAGCGTATGCAGGCCATGGAAGAAGAACCAGAGAAGAAGAACCAGAGTGGAGGAGCGTATGCAGGCCATGGATGAAGAACCAGAGTGGAGGAGCGTATGCAGGCCATGGATGAAGAACCAGAGTGGAGGAGCGTATGCAGGCCATGGATGAAGAACCAGAGTGGAGGAGCGTATGCAGGCCATGGATGAAGAACCAGAGCGGAGGAGCGTATGCAGGCCATGGAAGAAGAACCAGAGTGGAGGAGCGTAAGCAGGCCATGGATGAAGAACCAGAGCGGAGGAGCGTATGCAGGCCATGGAAGAAGAACCAGAGTGGAGGAGCGTACGCAGGCCATGGAAGAAGAACCAGAGTGGAGGAGCGTATGCAGGCCATGGATGAAGAACCAGAGTGGAGGAGCGTATGCAGGCCATGGAAGAAGAACCAGAGTGGAGGAGCGTATGCAGGCCATGGAAGAAGAACAGACATTTCCAGCCTTCTGGGAATTGTGTACAGATTTCTTGCGACATGAGGCCGCCATTCATCGTCGTGCTGAAACAATGGGACCGCGTGGTTACACGTGGTCGGTTGGGCGTGGTCACACGTGGTCGGTTGGGCGTGGTCACACGTGGTCGGTTGGGCCTGGTCACACGTGGTCGGTTGGGCCTGGTCACACGTGGTCGGTTGGGCCTGGTCACACGTGGTCGGTTGGGCCTGGTCACACGTGGTCGGTTGGGCCTGGTCACACGTGGTCGGTTGGGCCTGGTCACACGTGGTCGGTTGGGCCTGGTCACACGTGGTCGGTTGGGCCTGGTTACACGTGGTCGGTTGGACCTGGTTACACGTGGTCGGTTGGGCCTGGTTACACCTGGTTACACGTGGCCTGGTTACACGTGGTTACACGTGGTCGGTTGGGCCTGGTTACACCTGGTTACACGTGGTCGGTTGGGCCTGGTTACACGTGGTCGGTTGGGCCTGGTTACACGTGGTCGGTTGGACCTGGTTACACGTGGTCGGTTGGACCTGGTTACACGTGGTCGGTTGGACCTGGTTACACGTGGTCGGTTGGACCTGGTTACACGTGGTCGGTTGGACCTGGTTACACGTGGTCGGTTGGACCTGGTTACACGTGGTCGGTTGGACCTGGTTACACGTGGTCGGTTGGACCTGGTTACACGTGGTCGGTTGGGCCTATTTTTTTGGGCGTATGGAAAATATCTGAGAGGTCTTTTAGTTCATGCATTGAGACTAACTTCACGTCTATATTTTTGGATCAGTGTAGTTACCTGAGAGCAGGTGTGTTGTTGGCCAGAATGACCAGCTTGGCTTTGCCCTGTAGTTACCTGAGAGCAGGTGTGTTGTTGGCCAGAATGACCAGCTTGGCTTTGCTCTGTAGTTACCTGAGAGCAGGTGTGTTGTTGGCCAGGATGACCAGCTTGGCTTTGCCCTGTAGTTACCTGAGAGCAGGTGTGTTGTTGGCCAGGATGACCAGCTTGGCTTTGCCCTGTAGTTACCTGAGAGCAGGTGTGTTGTTGGCCAGAATGACCAGCTTGGCTTTGCCCTGTAGTTACCTGAGAGCAGGTGTGTTGTTGGCCAGGATGACCAGCTTGGCTTTGCCCTGTAGTTACCTGAGAGCAGGTGTGTTGTTGGCCAGGATGACCAGCTTGGCTTTGCCCTGTAGTTACCTGAGAGCAGGTGTGTTGTTGGCCAGAATGACCAGCTTGGCTTTGCCCTGTAGTTACCTGAGAGCAGGTGTGTTGTTGGCCAGGATGACCAGCTTGGCTTTGCCCTGTAGTTACCTGAGAGCAGGTGTGTTGTTGGCCAGGATGACCAGCTTGGCTTTGCCCTGGCGGATCATCCTCTGAGTCTGTTTGTAGCCCAGTACGTATTTACCGCTCTTCATCACCAGCTGAAGACGAGAGTTGATGGACTCCAGGGACTTTTTCTGGGGAGAGAAAAACTGATTTAGAGACCAACTGTCGGGGAAGTCTGCCTTCTGACGGTCGGGGGAAGTTGGCCTTCTGACGGTCGGGGGAAGTTGGCCTTCTGACGGTCGGGGGAAGTTGGCCTTCTGACGGTCGGGGGAAGTTGGCCTTCTGACGGTCGGGGGAAGTAGGCCTTCTGACGGTCGGGGGAAGTCGGCCTTCTGACGGTCGGGGGAAGTCGGCCTTCTGACGGTCGGGGGAAGTCGGCCTTCTGACGGTCGGGGGAAGTCGGCCTTCTGACGGTCGGGGGAAGTCGGCCTTCTGACGGTCGGGGGAACTCTCCTCGCACCAACCAGGGATCCTCTGCACACATCAACCACAGTCACTCGCGAGAAGCATCGTTACCCATCGCGCCACAAAAAGCTGCAGCTCTCGTTTCCCTTGAGCTAGAACTACTTCAAAGCGAGTGACGTCACTGATTGAAACGCTATTAGCGCGCACCACCGCTAACTAGCTAGCCATTTCACATCGGTTACACATGCATCATGGCATGTCAATATAGACCAGGCGAGGGCCCGGTTTCACAAAAGCATCTTACGACTAACTTCATCGTTAGAACCTTCGTGTGAGCAATGTTAAAACCTCCGAGCCGTTTCCTAAAACCAGCACTACTAAAGTTGTGCTTAAACGGCTAGTTATTTATCGACTGCCGCAGACCACTCGTAGAAAAAGCTAAGTGCGTCGTTGCCTGCGTCCCCCCCCCCTACTGCGTCACTTTATACACAGAAGATCTCGCTAAACATAGAATCCAGATGTGGGTGGATCTGTCTCTGTGTGACCGCCGATAACTTCGTTGTGAAGTTGACTACAAATACACAGTTGCCAAAGTCTTAATAATTGTTACAAGCAAGGTTAGAAAATATGCTTAAAATGAAAACCGCGATGACTGCATTAAAGTGAATACGGTATATGCTACACAGGCCTACATATTTCCCTGAAGTCAATGTAATGTTCATTTCAATGGGGGTTTCATTTTACTATTTGGTCCAATGTATTTGAACGGAGAAAGCTTACCCGAGATGAACGCTGCCTTTATTACACATGCCGCAACGACGCACCTACCGAACGTTGTCGCGGTGTTTCGGGAAACGCATGTTACATCTACCGACCTAGGAAAGATGCATCGTAGACACTCGTAAGCCTAAAGTTCCTTCGCTATAACCCGAAAGCGGACCCTGCTTGGTCACTCAACACTGGGATAAATGATTTGAAAATAACATGTACCCCATCACCGATTAAGTTTAAGGATGTGCGCAAACATTTCTATAATAAATGAACGATTTTTCCAATCTCAAACTCACAGTTTTCTTAGTGGCCACCATGTCTGCGGTTTAGATGTTACTAGCCAACCTAAACGAGGGTATCACATGCAAGAATTAGTGATTTACAATCTTGTGTTTGACATCAACCGGAGAGTTTCGCTAAACGCACAGCAATCTACACTTGTCCCGGTAGTTGAATGAAGGAAGGAGAATTTCCTCCCAGACGACAGTGCGTGTGTTTGGGAAAACAAAGTATCGCGAGAAGTGGAGCGAGATGTGGAGTGAGAGACGCACCAGATTTGAAAACATCTCAGTCCTAAACACACACAGTTCATTATAGGAGGGGACGAGGAGACTGTCGTCTGTATACGGGTACAACACCATATATATAGCTCGTTGCAATGTCCGACATTTTGCCTTTTGGCTAGAAGTTTAGTAAACAACACTTCGACAAAGGATTAACTTTCTTTCTGAAACAATAACTAGGTAAGTAACGTTAACTAGTTTTCTACGTAACGTTAACGTCTGTCTCAGGCTTGTGTGTGTATATATATATATGCATTACATTTTAGTATGTATTTCAAGGTGAGTTGCTAACATTTAGTAGATTAACTTTAAGCTAGTAATCCAATTGTTTAACAAGCAAAGCTAACTAGTAATAATAGAACAAACAATGGACTCTACATTGCAACGACATTCTGAAATTGCAACTGCTTTTTAACATTTTTGTTTTTGACGCCAGTCAGTCAAATAGCCTTTTAGCTAGTCAGTCAGTTAGCCTTTTAGCCAGTCAGTCAGTTAGCCTTTTAGCCAGTCAGTCAGTTAGCCTTTTAGCCAGTCAGTCAGTTAGCCTTTTCAGCCCTTTTAGTCAGTCAGTTAGCCTTTTAGCCAGTCAGTCAGTTAGCCTTTTAGCCAGTCAGTCAGTTAGCCTTTTAGCCAGTCAGTCAGTTAGCCTTTTAGCCTTTTAGCCAGTCAGTCAGTTAGCCTTTTAGCCAGTCAGTCAGTTAGCCTTTTAGCCAGTCAGTCAGTTAGCCTTTTAGCTAGTCAGTCAGTTAGCCTTTTAGTCAGTCAGTCAGTTAGCCTTTTAGCCAGTCAGTCAGTTAGCCTTTTAGCCAGTCAGTCAGTTAGCCTTTAGCCAGTCAGTCAGTTAGCCTTTTAGCCAGTCAGTCAGTTAGCCTTTTAGTCAGTCAGCCAACTAGCCAGCCTTTTAGCCAGCCAGTCAGTCAGCCAGTCAGTCAGCTCGTCAGCCAACTAGTCAGCGGGCTAATGGGTCTCTAGGGAGAGAGAAGGAGCCAGTGTCCCCAGCCAGTCAGCCAGCCAGTCAGTCATCCAGCGGGCTAATGGGTCTCTAGGGAGAGAGAAGGAGCCAGTGTCCCCAGCCTCAGTAGAGGGTCTTTCGGCGGTCGCAGTTCAGTTTTGAGCGGGCGCCTGGTAGCCATGGAGATTTCCACCCGGAACAGTTGAAAACCCCCAAAACGACGGGATTTAAATGCCGTTTAGCAACAACTGAGCAACTACGGAGTTGTTGTCACTGTCGTCGACTGCTAGTTAGCTTCTGGTTGTTTGTTTTATCCACTTGGAAGGTTAAAAGTAACTACTCTCATAACCTGTTAACTATTGAAAACGTTTTAATTTTATTAAAAAATATATATATATAGCTGATTTTATAAAAAAAAATATTTTTATAGCTGAAGTCAGCTAGATATATTTGTATTTACCAAAATTGAGTACAGTTTACATGTTTGTTTAATTTGAGCTAACTGGCTAGCTACATGAATTAACTTAGAGCTAACGTTAGCTAGTTAGCTTGTTTACAACAAAAGTGTCCTAACCCTTTTTGTCTAACTGCACTGTTTTCCAATGTCTTCTCACAGATCAGTTTGAAACACCAGACCCGTCAGTCACCCGGTGAAATATTTCTGTTTCTACATCTGAAAGGCAGTATGGAGCACTGTCTCAGACCAGATGGCAATTTCCACAACCTCAAAGACCTGCAATATGGAGCTTGTCATGACAGCGGCTACAGCTCTAAGATTGAGAGCGGAGAGGATTTTGACCTCTCAAAGTGTTGTTTATCTTCCGACGGTTTTCACGAAACGCCTAAAGAGAACGTTTCACGGAACTTCGAACCTCTGTCACCCAGAAAGAACAGACGACAAGCGGGCGTCACAAGTCCACAGAAAGACATCCTGAAGGAGCAGCCGCTAAAGAACGGCTGGTGTGAAACTCCTAAAGTATCCAGGAGAGAGCCGTTGCCGAGAAGACGTCTCCTCGTGTCCAAAACCGCAGACGATACGGAAACGCCACGTACTAAAAGGACTGACTGGTCATCCAACGGGAGAACCGAACACGGCTCAAATGTGGTCTTTGACTCGCCGGATGCCTTTACTATCGGGGCTTTGGCTTCAAGCGCTTTAAAACCAGAAGACGTGCTTCTGTCCGGCAGGAAGCTGCGCCTCCTCTTCTCTCTTGTAAAAACGTCGACACTCGAAGATGGTAAATGCAACATGACCAACGTCCCTCTCTTTGAGAGAAAGGCGTCTGCTACGTCGCTCTCAGATGTAGACCTGGAAGAGAGCGTCGGTTCCTCAGACCTCCTTACCACGGAGATGCTGGAGACCCCACGCTATAGCAGATTAACGCCCTCGGCCAAAGACAACTTCCAGACTCCGGTCAACAACGACGTAGCGGCTAACCTCTCGGACAGCCTGAGTGTCCTGAGCACCCCTACTCCTAAATACCACTTTGACACCCCTTCCTCCACCCCTACTCGTAAACTCTACGACCGCTCTATGTCTGAGGACAGCGGCTTCAGCTCCTTGGCTCTGGATAAATCCCAGGAGGTAGACAATGATGGTTCTTTCCAGGAGCTGCTGCTGTTGTCATCGGGTAGCTCCAGGTGCAAGGAGACCCCCAGCAGGCTGACTGAGATGATGATGATGAAGAGGAGGTAGGCTAGATAGCTTTTTGACTTCCATTGAACGCCCTAGAACAGTGTTTCTCATCACCAATCCTAATAATTGTAATATTTAATAATTTTAGTGTAATTCAGTGTGTTGCTTGCTTCTGTTTTTTATTTTTTAAAAGTTATTTATGATCATCAGGTCCAGACTGGAGCGCCAGCGTCGCCTCTCCACTCTCCGAGAGGGGGGTTCCCAGTCGGAGGGGGACCGGGACGTGAGGAACCTGGCAGCCCACAGAACTCATCGCAGAGAGAAGAAGAACCTCGTATCCCAGGACCATCTGGAGCTCAGCTTCTTCAAGGAGGATGACGACAGTGACGTCTTCCCGGATGTGACACCGCCGAAAACAACAACAACAACAACCGCCGCTAAGCTAGAGGACCTGTCCTTCACACCGGCCCTGCAGATGGTCCGAGCCCTGTCCCAGAGGACATCCAGGATGTTGTTGGAGCGCACCAGTCTGGAGGAACTGCTGAGGGTCTCTGAGAAGGAGGCCTCCAGGACCACCATGCCCCTGGCTGGGCTGATCGGCAGGAAGATGGGCCTGGGGAAGGTAGACATCTTTACCGAGCTGAAGAAGAAGAACCTCAGGCACATCCTGGCTAAGATCCTCAATCAGCTGTCCTCTGAAGATGTCTATAGGTGAGGATTTTAATACAGTACCTCCAGAAAGGACTCATACCCCTTCACTTATTCCACATTTTGTTATTGTTATTAATTAATTAATAATTAAAAAATGGATTAAATGTATGTCTTTGTACTCTCTCAATACACCATAATGACAGTGAAAACATGTTTTTTTTTTTTTTTAATGAGAAATTGTAGCAAATGTTTTGAACATTTTAAATACACATCTCATTTACATAGGTATTCACACTCCTCTGAGTCGATACTTTGTAGAAGCACTTTTGGGGGCCGATTACAGCTGTCTGTCAGCTTTGCACATCTGGATTTTGGATTTTTATTCCTTGTTTCCGTCTGGCCATTCTCTCCTATAAAGCCCAGATTGGTGAAGTACTGTAGAGACTGTTGTCCTTCTAGCAGGTTCTCTTCCATCTCAGCCAAGGAACTCTGTAGTTCTGTCAGTGGTCATTGGGTTCATGGGGATTTCTTGTCCGGTTGCTCAGTTTGGTCGGACGGCCGGCTCTAGACAGAGTCTGGGTAGTTCAGTTTGGTCGGATGGCCAGCTCTAGACAGAGTCTGGGTAGTTCAGTTTGGTCGGACGGCCAGCTCTAGACAGAGTCTGGGTAGCTCAGTTTGGTCGGACGGCCAGCTCTAGACAGAGTCTGGGTAGCTCAGTTTGGTCGGACGGCCAGCTCTAGACAGAGTCTGGGTAGTTCAGTTTGGTCGGATGGCCAGCTCTAGACAGAGTCTGGGTAGCTCAGTTTGGTCGGACGGCCAGCTCTAGACAGAGTCTGGGTAGCTCAGTTTGGTCGGACGGCCAGCTCTAGACAGAGTCTGGGTAGCTCAGTTTGGTCGGACGGCCAGCTCTAGACAGAGTCTGGGTAGCTCAGTTTGGTCGGACGGCCAGCTCTAGACAGAGTCTGGGTAGCTCAGTTTGGTCGGACGGCCAGCTCTAGACAGAGTCTGGGTAGCTCAGTTTGGTCGGACGGCCAGCTCTAGACAGAGTCTGGGTAGCTCAGTTTGGTCGGACGGCCAGCTCTAGACAGAGTCTGGGTAGCTCAGTTTGGTCGGACGGCCAGCTCTAGACAGAGTCTGGGTAGCTCAGTTTGGTCGGACGGCCAGCTCCAGACAGAGTCTGGGTCGTTCAGTTTGGTCGGACGGCCAGCTCCAGACAGAGTCTGGGTCGTTCAGTTTGGTCGGACGGCCAGCTCCAGACAGAGTCTGGGTCGCTCAGTTTGGTCGGACGGCCAGCTCCAGACAGAGTCTGGGTAGCTCAGTTTGGTCGGACGGCCAGCTCCAGACAGAGTCTGGGTAGCTCAGTTTGGTCGGACGGCCAGCTCCAGACAGAGTCTGGGTAGCTCAGTTTGGTCGGACGGCCAGCTCTAGACAGAGTCTGGGTAGCTCAGTTTGGTCGGACGGCCAGCTCTAGGCAGAGTCTGGGTAGCTCAGTTTGGTCGGACGGCCAGCTCTAGGCAGAGTCTGGGTAGCTCAGTTTGGTCGGACGGCCAGCTCTAGGCAGAGTCTGGGTAGCTCAGTTTGGTCGGACGGCCAGCTCTAGGCATAGTCTGGGTAGCTCAGTTTGGTCGGACGGCCAGCTCTAGACAGAGTCTGGGTAGCTCAGTTTGGTCGGACGGCCAGCTCTAGACAGAGTCTGGGTAGCTCAGTTTGGTCGGACGGCCAGCTCTAGACAGAGTCTGGGTAGCTCAGTTTGGTCGGACGGCCAGCTCTTTGGACAGCTCTAGAGTCTGGGTAGCTCAGTTTGGTCGGACGGCCAGCTCTAGACAGAGTCTGGGTAGCTCAGTTTGGTCGGACGGCCAGCTCTAGACAGAGTCTGGGTAGCTCAGTTTGGTCGGACGGCCAGCTCTAGACAGAGTCTGGGTAGCTCAGTCTGGGTAGCGTTTGGTCGGACGGCCAGCTCCAGACAGAGTCTGGGTAGCTCAGTTTGGTCGGACGGCCAGCTCCAGACAGAGTCTGGGTAGCTCAGTTTGGTCGGACGGCCAGCTCCAGACAGAGTCTGGGTAGCTCAGTTTGGTCGGACGGCCAGCTCCAGACAGAGTCTGGGTAGCTCAGTTTGGTCGGACGGCCAGCTCTAGACAGAGTCTGGGTAGCTCTAGACAGTTTGGTCGGACGGCCAGCTCTAGACAGAGTCTGGGTAGCTCAGTTTGGTCGGACGGCCAGCTCTAGACAGAGTCTGGGTAGCTCAGTTTGGTCGGACGGCCAGCTCTAGACAGAGTCTGGGTAGCTCAGTTTGGTCGGACGGCCAGCTCTAGACAGAGTCTGGGTAGCTCAGTTTGGTCGGACGGCCAGCTCTAGACAGAGTCTGGGTAGCTCAGTTTGGTCGGACGGCCAGCTCTAGACAGAGTCTGGGTAGCTCAGTTTGGTCGGACGGCCAGCTCTAGACAGAGTCTGGGTAGCTCAGTTTGGTCGGACGGCCAGCTCTAGACAGAGTCTGGGTAGCTCAGTTTGGTCGGACGGCCAGCTCTAGACAGAGTCTGGGTAGCTCAGTTTGGTCGGACGGCCAGCTCTAGACAGAGTCTGGGTAGCTCAGTTTGGTCGGACGGCCAGCTCTAGACAGAGTCTGGGTAGCTCAGTTTGGTCGGACGGCCAGCTCCAGACAGAGTCTGGGTAGCTCAGTTTGGTCGGACGGCCAGCTCTAGACAGAGTCTGGGTAGCTCAGTTTGGTCGGACGGCCAGCTCTAGACAGAGTCTGGGTAGCTCAGTTTGGTCGGACGGCCAGCTCTAGACAGAGTCTGGGTAGCTCAGTTTGGTCGGACGGCCAGCTCTAGACAGAGTCTGGGTAGCTCAGTTTGGTCGGACGGCCAGCTCTGACAGAGTCTGGGTAGCTCAGTTTGGTCGGACGGCCAGCTCTAGACAGAGTCTGGGTAGCTCAGTTTGGTCGGACGGCCAGCTCTAGACAGAGTCTGGGTAGCTCAGTTTGGTCGGACGGCCAGCTCTAGACAGAGTCTGGGTAGCTCAGTTTGGTCGGACGGCCAGCTCTAGACAGAGTCTGGGTAGCTCAGTTTGGTCGGACGGCCAGCTCTAGACAGAGTCTGGGTAGCTCAGTTTGGTCGGACGGCCAGCTCTAGACAGAGTCTGGGTAGCTCAGTTTGGTCGGACGGCCAGCTCTAGACAGAGTCTGGGTAGCTCAGTTTGGTCGGACGGCCAGCTCTAGACAGAGTCTGGGTAGCTCAGTTTGGTCGGACGGCCAGCTCCAGACAGAGTCTGGGTAGCTCAGTTTGGTCGGACGGCCAGCTCCAGACAGAGTCTGGGTAGCTCAGTTTGGTCGGACGGCCAGCTCCAGACAGAGTCTGGGTAGCTCAGTTTGGTCGGACGGCCAGCTCCAGACAGAGTCTGGGTAGCTCAGTTTGGTCGCTCCAGACGGCCAGCTCCAGCTCCAGACAGAGTCTGGGTAGCTCAGTTTGGTCGGACGGCCAGCTCCAGACAGAGTCTGGGTAGCTCAGTTTGGTCGGACGGCCAGCTCCAGACAGAGTCTGGGTAGCTCAGTTTGGTCGGACGGCCAGCTCTAGACAGAGTCTGGGTAGCTCAGTTTGGTCGGACGGCCAGCTCTAGACAGAGTCTGGGTAGCTCAGTTTGGTCGGACGGCCAGCTCTAGACAGAGTCTGGGTAGCTCAGTTTGGTCGGACGGCCAGCTCTAGACAGAGTCTGGGTAGCTCAGTTTGGTCGGACGGCCAGCTCTAGACAGAGTCTGGGTAGCTCAGTTTGGTCGGACGGCCAGCTCTAGACAGAGTCTGGGTAGCTCAGTTTGGTCGGACGGCCAGCTCTAGACAGAGTCTGGGTAGCTCAGTTTGGTCGGACGGCCAGCTCTAGACAGAGTCTGGGTACAGAGTCTGGGTAGCTCAGTTTGGTCGGACGGCCAGCTCTAGACAGAGTCTGGGTAGCTCAGTTTGGTCGGACGGCCAGCTCCAGACAGAGTCTGGGTAGCTCAGTTTGGTCGGACGGCCAGCTCTAGACAGAGTCTGGGTAGCTCAGTTTGGTCGGACGGCCAGCTCCAGACAGAGTCTGGGTAGCTCAGTTTGGTCGGACGGCCAGCTCTAGACAGAGTCTGGGTAGCTCAGTTTGGTCGGACGGCCAGCTCTAGACAGAGTCTGGGTAGCTCAGTTTGGTCGGACGGCCAGCTCTAGACAGAGTCTGGGTAGCTCAGTTTGGTCTCAGTTTGGTCGACGGCCAGCTCTAGACAGAGTCTGGGTAGCTCAGTTTGGTCGGACGGCCAGCTCTAGACAGAGTCTGGGTAGCTCAGTTTGGTCGGACGGCCAGCTCTAGACAGAGTCTGGGTAGCTCAGTTTGGTCGGATGGCCAGCTCTAGACAGAGTCTGGGTAGCTCAGTTTGGTCGGACGGCCAGCTCTAGACAGAGTCTGGGTAGCTCAGTTTGGTCGGACGGCCAGCTCCAGACAGAGTCTGGGTAGCTCAGTTTGGTCAGATGGCCAGCTCTAGACAGAGTCTGGGTAGCTCAGTTTGGTCGGACGGCCAGCTCCAGACAGAGTCTGGGTAGCTCAGTTTGGTCGGACGGCCAGCTCTAGACAGAGTCTGGGTAGCTCAGTTTGGTCGGACGGCCAGCTCTAGACAGAGTCTGGGTAGCTCAGTTTGGTCGGATGGCCAGCTCTAGACAGAGTCTGGGTAGCTCAGATACAACCTGTCAACTCTGGGACTCTCATATAGACGGGTGTGTTTCTCTCTAAATCAATGTCCAAACTATTGAATTGGATACAGGTGGACTCCAATCGAGTTGTAGCGACGTCTCGCTGATGGTCGAAGGAAGTCGGGATGCACCCGAGCCCAATTTGGAGTGTCATAACAAAAGGGGTCTGAAATATTTAACTAAATAAGATTTCTGTATTTCATTTTGACAAAATGTGTGGACGGATTCAAAACATGTTTTCAACTTTGTCATTTTGTCGAGGGGTGTTGTGTGCAAATGGGTGAGAAGCAAAACCATTTTGGAATTCAGCGCTGTAACCACAACAACATGTGGAATAAGTCAAGGGGTGTGTGTGTGTGTGTGTGTGTGTGTGTGTGTGTGTGTGTGTGTGTGTGTGTGTGTGTGTGTGTGTGTGTGTAAGTAATCAAAACGCTTGCTAGAACATTCTATTACCACGTCATTGTCATGACATTGTTGCGTGTGTTCTCCTGGTCTACAGGGTCGGTCAGGTGTCCCGTAGCTGGGATGAGATCATAGTTCAGAACAAGATGTCCAGCCGCAGGAGGAGACACTACCTGACGGACGTCAAGGCCTCTCTGGAGGTGAGGTTGTCTCCTGTAACCGTGTTTCAGCATTGATCTAGAAAAGCACTTTGTCTGGGGCCCCTAATTATTAGCGTCTCAGTAGGAGTGCTGATCCAGGATCAGGTCCCATCTGTCCGTGAGTCTTATTCATTAGGATCAGGTCCATGTAGTCTTATTCATTAGGATCAGGTTCATGTCGTCTTATTCATTAGGATCTAGGATCAGGTCCATGAGTCTTATTCATTAGGATCTAGGATCAGGTCCATGTAGTCGTATTCATTAGGATCTAGGATCAGGTCCCATCTGTCCATATAGTCTTATTCATTAGGATCTAGGATCAGGTCCCATCTGTCCATATAGTCTTATTCATTAGGATCTAGGATCAGGTCCCATCTGGCCATGTAGTCAGTAGGATCTATGATCAGGTCCCATCTGTCTATGTAGTCATTAGGATCTAGGATCAGGTCCATGTAGTCTTCTTCATTAGGATCTAGGATCAGGTCCCATCTGTCCATGTAGTCAGTAGGATCTATGATCAGATCCCATCTGTCCATGTAGTCTTCATTCATTAGGTTCTAGGATCAGGTCCTTGTAGTCTTAGTCATTAGGGTCTAGGATCAGGTCCCTGTAGTCTAGGATCAGTTCCGTGTAGGGTCTAGGATCAGCTCCATGTAGTCTAGGATCATTTCCATGTAGCCAGTAGGGTCTAGGATCAGGTCCATGTAGGGTCTATGATCAGGTCCATGTAGCCAGTAGGGTCTAGGATCAGGTCCGCGTAGGGTCTAGGATCATTTCCATGTAGCCAGTAGGGTCTAGGATCAGGTCCGTGTAGTCTAGGATCAGGTCCGTGTGGGGTCTAGGATCAGGTCCGTGTTGCCTAGGATCAGGTCCGTGTGGGGTCTAGGATCAGGTCCGTGTTGCCAGTAGGGTCTAGGATCAGGTCCATGTAGTCTAGGATCAGGTCCGTGTTGCCTAGGATCAGGTCCGTGTGGGGTCTAGGATCAGGTCCGTGTTGCCAGTAGGGTCTAGGATCAGGTCCGTGTAGTCTAGGATCAGGTCCGTGTAGTCTAGGATCAGGTCCGTGTAGTCTAGGATCAGGTCCGTGTAGTCTAGGATCAGGTCAGCGTGGGGTCTAGGATCAGGTCAGCGTAGTCTAGGATCAGGTCAGCGTGGGGTCTAGGATCAGGTCAGCGTGGGGTCTAGGATCAGGTCAGCGTGGGGTCTAGGATCAGGTCAGCGTAGGGTCTAGTATCAGGTCAGCGTAGGGTCTAGGATCAGGTCAGCGTAGGGTCTAGGGTCAGGTCAGCGTAGGGTCTAGGGTCAGGTCAGCGTAGGGTCTAGGATCAGGTCAGCGTAGGATCAGGTCAGCGTAGGATCAGGTCAGCGTAGGGTCTAGGATCAGGTCAGCGTAGGGTCTAGGATCAGGTCCATGTCGTCTTAGCCACTAGGGTCTAGGATCAGGTCCGCGTTGCCAGTAGGGTCTAGGATCAGGTCCATGTCGTCTTAGCCACTAGGGTCTAGGATCAGGTCCGTGTTGCCAGTAGGGTCTAGGATCAGGTCCATGTTGTCTTATTCAGTAGGGTCTAAAGGACAAACTGATCCTAGATCACCACTCCTACTGATTCTCTTTATGACTACAGGGCTACTTTCACCAACACTGTTCATTCCCTGTGTGTGTGTGTGTGCAGCTTGGCAGTGCAGTCCATGTCCCTGATGCAGAGACCAGGTTGACCCTGCCGAGCCGGTCTGTCCTGAAGTCAGTCCAGGCCCAGTCCAGGACCCCCAGTACCAGCATCCGTGGTACCCCCCAGTCAGGAACGGGCACTTCAACCCCTGTCCAGCACAACTCAGCCAGCAAACAGGACCTGTTCATACAGGTGAGTCCCCTGTGTCATGTTATGTGGCCCTACGTTTCAGGTATATTTACTAAAAAATAAGACATTAGTTTATGGCCGTTATGAATTAAAACACACATCCAACTATCGTCGCTATTTTAACGATGCCTCGTTGCTGTAAGTTTATCAAATCAGCCAAATGTGGATCCCTCCCTGTAAACAAGGACACTAGCTCTGTTAGGTTGTGGATCCTTCCCTGTAGACAAGGACACTAGCTCTGTTAGGTTGTGGATCCTTCCCTGTAGACAAGGACACTAGCTCTGTTAGGTAGTGGATCCTTCCCTGTAGACAAGGACACTAGCTCTGTTAGGTAGTGGATCCTTCCCTGTAGACAAGGACACTAGCTCTGTTAGGTAGTGGATCCTTCCCTGTAGACAAGGACACTAGCTCTGTTAGGTAGTGGATCCTTCCCTGTAGACAAGGACACTAGCTCTGTTAGGTAGTGGATCCTTCCCTGTAGACAAGGACACTAGCTCTGTTAGGTAGTGGATCCTTCCCTGTAGACAAGGACACTAGCTCTGTTAGGTAGTGGATCCTTCCCTGTAGACAAGGACACTAGCTCTGTTACGTAGTGGATCCTTCCCTGTAGACAAGGACACTAGCTCTGTTAGGTAGTGGATCCTTCCCTGTAGACAAGGACACTAGCTCTGTTAGGTAGTGGATCCTTCCCTGTAGACAAGGACACTAGCTCTGTTAGGTAGTGGATCCTTCCCTGTAGACAAGGACACTAGCTCTGTTAGGTAGTGGATCCTTCCCTGTAGACAAGGACACTAGCTCTGTTAGGTAGTGGATCCTTCCCTGTAGACAAGGACACTAGCTCTGTTAGGTAGTGGATCCTTCCCTGTAGACAAGGACACTAGCTCTGTTAGGTAGTGGATCCTTCCCTGTAGACAAGGACACTAGCTCTGTTAGGTTGTGGATCCTTCCCTGTAGACAAGGACACTAGCTCTGTTAGGTAGTGGATCCTTCCCTGTAAACAAGGACACTAGCTCTGTTAGGTTGTGGATCCCTCCCTGTAAACAAGGACACTAGCTCTGTTAGGTAGTGGATCCTTCCCTGTAGACAAGGACACTAGCTCTGTTAGGTAGTGGATCCTTCCCTGTAGACAAGGACACTAGCTCTGTTAGGTAGTGGATCCCTCCCTGTAGACAAGGACACTAGCTCTGTTGTAGTGGATCCTTCCCTGTAGACAAGGACACTAGCTCTGTTGTAGTGGATCCTTCCCTGTAGACAAGGACACTAACTCTGTTGTAGTGGATCCCTCCCTGTAGACAAGGACACTAGCTCTGTTGTAGTGGATCCCTCCCTGTAGACAAGGACACTAGCTCTGTTATGTAGTGGATCCCTCCCTGTAGACAAGGACACTAGCTCTGTTAGGTAGTGGATCCTTCCCTGTAGACAAGGACACTAGCTCTGTTGTAGTGGATCCTTCCCTGTAGACAAGGACACTAGCTCTGTTAGGTAGTGGATCCTTCCCTGTAGACAAGGACACTAGCTCTGTTGTAGTGGATCCTTCCCTGTAGACAAGGACACTAGCTCTGTTATGTAGTGGATCCCTCCCTGTAGACAAGGACACTAGCTCTGTTATGTAGTGGATCCCTCCCTGTAGACAAGGACACTAGCTCTGTTGTAGTGGATCCCTCCCTGTAGACAAGGACACTAGCTCTGTTGTAGTGGATCCCTCCCTGTAGACAAGGACACTAGCTCTGTTGTAGTGGATCCTTCCCTGTAGACAAGGACACTAGCTCTGTTGTAGTGGATCCTTCCCTGTAGACAAGGACACTAGCTCTGTTGTAGTGGATCCCTCCCTGTAGACAAGGACACTAGCTCTGTTATGTAGTGGATCCTTCCCTGTAGACAAGGACACTAGCTCTGTTAGGTAGTGGATCCTTCCCTGTAGACAAGGACACTAGCTCTGTTGTAGTGGATCCTTCCCTGTAGACAAGGACACTAGCTCTGTTGTAGTGGATCCCTCCCTGTAGACAAGGACACTAGCTCTGTTGTAGTGGATCCCTCCCTGTAGACAAGGACACTAGCTCTGTTGTAGTGGATCCCTCCCTGTAGACAAGGACACTAGCTCTGTTGTAGTGGATCCTTCCCTGTAGACAAGGACACTAGCTCTGTTAGGTAGTGGATCCTTCCCTGTAGACAAGGACACTAGCTCTGTTATGTAGTGGATCCTTCCCTGTAGACAAGGACACTAGCTCTGTTAGGTAGTAGATCCTTCCCTGTAGACAAGGACACTAGCTCTGTTGTAGTGGATCCCTCCCTGTAGACAAGGACACTAGCTCTGTTGTAGTGGATCCCTCCCTGTAGACAAGGACACTAGCTCTGTTGTAGTGGATCCCTCCCTGTAGACAAGGACACTAGCTCTGTTGTAGTGGATCCCTCCCTGTAGACAAGGACACTAGCTCTGTTCTAGTGGATCCTTCCCTGTAGACAAGGACACTAGCTCTGTTGTAGTGGATCCTTCCCTGTAGACAAGGACACTAGCTCTGTTGTAGTGGATCCTTCCCTGTAGACAAGGACACTAGCTCTGTTAGGTAGTGGATCCTTCCCTGTAGACAAGGACACTAGCTCTGTTAGGTAGTGGATCCTTCCCTGTAGACAAGGACACTAGCTCTGTTAGGTAGTGGATCCTTCCCTGTAGACAAGGACACTAGCTCTGTTAGGTAGTGGATCCTTCCCTGTAGACAAGGACACTAGCTCTGTTAGGTAGTGGATCCTTCCCTGTAGACAAGGACACTAGCTCTGTTAGGTAGTGGATCCTTCCCTGTAGACAAGGACACTAGCTCTGTTAGGTAGTGGATCCTTCCCTGTAGACAAGGACACTAGCTCTGTTAGGTAGTGGATCCTTCCCTGTAGACAAGGACACTAGCTCTGTTAGGTAGTGGATCCTTCCCTGTAGACAAGGACACTAGCTCTAATCTCTGTTTTTATATTGTGTGTTCCGTCCTCCTAGGTGGCCAAAACCCTCTTCACTGACGAATGTCTGAAGCCCTGCCCTCGGTGCCGGCACCCTGCTCGGTGTCACCCGGTGAAGATGGAGGCCGTGTGTAGCAGCGTTGACTGTGGATTCCGGTTCTGTACCGGCTGCCTTTGTGCCTTCCACGGATCCAGAGAATGTGCCAGCCTGTCGGCCAAGAGACGGAGCAAGACGGACGTTCTTCCCGGTAGCGCTCGGAGCAAACGCAATGTCAGGAGACTGTGAATGTGTGGGTTTTTTTTTTAAATAGATTTTTTTTTATGTTTAGTTGTTTTTACTTCCTGTCCCCTCTTTTAAAAAAAACATTTGTTTAGCTCGGATATGTTTTTAATTATGGGTCGGAGAGGAGCCGAGACAGGAGGATCAATCAGAGATGAAATGGCTGCTGAATGCTGGGCTCCTCCATTGACTGAATTTTCATGGTTTTATATGAATATTTCTGTACATTGTCTACATTTGCACATTTATTTTTAATAAAGTTGTACTTTTTTACATATTTTACTTGATGCTGTAATGTAACAGAATGTGGAAAATGTCTAGGGGTCTGAATACTTTCCGAATGCCTCCATCCCCCTGCAGAATGGATCCCAGTTTGATCCTCGCATGAGCTATTTGATCGTACTACACCGGCTCCGACGCTCGTTTTATGTGGCAGGGCTTTCGCATCACAAAGGGAAACCCAGCCGCGAGCTGCCCAGTGACACGAGCCTAAACCAGGCGAGCTAAATCACTTCTATGCTCTGCTTCGAGGCAAGCAACACTGAGGCATGCATGAGAGCATCAGCTGTTCTGGATGACTGTGTGATCACGCTCTCCGTAGCCGACGTGAGTAAGACCATTAAACTGGTCAACATTCAGACGGATTATCAGGATGTGTGCTGACCAACTGGCAGGTGTCTTCGCTGACATTTTCAACATGTCCCTGAATGAGTCTGTAATACCAACATGGTTTAAGCAGACCACTATAGTCCCTGTGCCCAAGAACACAAAGGTAACCTGCCTAGATGACTACAGACCCGTAAGCACTCACATCTGTAGCCATGAAGTGCTTTGAAAGGCTGGTCTTGGCTCACATCAACAGCATCCTCGCAGAAACCCTAGACCCACTCCAATTTGCATACCGCGTGGCAAGCAGGACCGAAGTGCCAAGTCTACGACAAAAAGGCTTCTCAACAGTTTTTACCCCCAAGACATAAGACTCCTCAATGGGTAATCAAATGGCTACCTGGACTATTTGCATTGTGTCCCCCCCAACCCCTCAGTTACGCTGCTGCTACTCGGTTTATCATATATGCATTGTCACTTTAACTATACATTAATGTACATACTACCTCAATTGGCCCGACCAACCGGTGCTCCCACACATTGGCTAACCGGGCCGTCTGCACTGTGTCCCACCAACCACTCTTTATGCTGCTGCAACTCTCTGTTCATTATATACGCACTGTCACTTTAACCATATCTACATACTATCTCAAATCAGCCCGACTAACCGGTGTCTGTATGTAGCCTCTCTACTGTATGTAGCCTGTCTTTTTACTATAGTTTTATTTCTTTATCTACCTATTCTTCACCTAATACCATTTTTTTGCACTATTGGTTAGAGCCTGTAAGTAACACCTGTTGTATTCGGCAAATAAACTATGATTTGATTTGACAATGTGTTTTGTACAACACCGCTGTGTTGAAATATTTATTTTTGTCGTTATGGCGCCCTCTACTGGTTGTCGTTCATTTGACTGTCGCACTCACTGGGAAAGTACTACGGTCTATTTCCTCTCTGAATTAGAATACATGTCGGTGTGCATAGTAGCGTGCTATGGTTAATCATCTCTACTTTACAATGAGACGACTGAATAAAATGCGATATATTTAGTAGTTTTAAAACTGGCACTCCAGTTATTGTTTCCTCAGCGTCACGACTTTTACTGCTCCCCTCTTCTGCAATGTGATTGAGTTCATTTCCATAGCAACCCCTCTGTCGGTAATTACACACTGGACGGTCTGGTGACGGCGGGTCAGAGGTGTTCAGGGTTAGATATAGAGCCCCCTGGTTGACGTTTCTGGGTGAATTATAACTAAGGACAACTGAAGTACATAAAAGTGAAGAATGTTGGGGAAGATTACAACAGGTGAGTTCCGGGAATTCTAGAAAAAGCTGAATTAAAACTGCGGTGAGAGAACTTTCAATGCGTTCAAGACAACTAGGAACTGGGGGTGAACGCTTTGTGACTGGGGAAAATCGTTTTGAACGGTCCTTCAAGTCGGGAACTCGGGCCTCTTTCTAGAGTGCTGAGTTCAAGATCCCCCGACGTCATGATTTGAGCTCGTTTCCTGAGTTTTCGGTTGTCTTGGACGCTTTGGAATTCGGGGGTTTCCGAGTTCCCAGTTTATCTGAAGGTGGCATCAGTTGTCTTAAATTCAATTTGAATTTTTCTTCCATAGATCCACCTTACCTTACCATCGATAATTTCGTGAGTAACCAATTTATAAATATATATATATATATATTAAAAAACGAATACCTTTTTCAAATCGTTTCAACATGTCACATTATGGACTACTGTACTGTTATTTGAACAACTTTAAATATGACTTTATGGTTCTGTCAAGGGATTTAAAGTGAACGCTGTAGCCCCCCCCCCATATCAACACATTGAAAGCAAATTAACCCATGTCTTCTGTTCGATGTCCACAGGAGGACTGTCTGTCTTCTGATGATGTTCTGGTGCACTTCTTTAACGACTTCCTCAGTCTACCTGTAAACATCCGGTCACAGTTCTACTTTTGCCATATTATTTAATTTATTCAGTAACAAAAAGTGTTATTTTCACTGTGGGATGAATGCCAGAACATTTGTCAAGCACAACGAGGCTGGAAATGGTTATAAATGTGGATTTGCTTGATTTCACCTTTCCTCAAACGGTTGATCAGATTTTAAGATAATTTACTAATTACATGGGCTACTCTTTCTCTGCATCTATTCTGTCAGATTCTGAGAAAATAATGTCCCAAATGTCCTTGTTTCCTTCCGACCCAGTCGTTCCCTGAGTGTGTACAGTACAACCAGGAGACTGGTGTGTTTGAGGTGGTCAGTGATGCAGCGGTGGCTCTGTCTAGGAGGATCAGGTCAGCCCTGCAGTACTTTAAATCACAACCTCTCACTGACCCAACAGAGCTGACTGCTAGACCTGTGGTGGACAACCACTACACTGTTCTGGTCAGTTCACATTCTCCTGTTCCTTTATAGTGTCATCTTGATATAGAATACTGCATTGTGGGGGGGCCTTTCAGGTGAGTATTTCACTGTACTGTTTTAACACCTATTGTATATTGTTCAATTGACAAATCAACTTTGATTTGCCAACCACTACATTGCCCTCATAAGTTCTAATCAACCTAAAAGAGGATTGCTTTTAAAAAATAAAGTATTTCAAAGTTTCTCATCAGATTAGTTGGTTGATTTAATGCTATGGAGTTTTATGAAATCAGACACCTGTGTGTGTGACATCATCTAAATAGGAATAATAATCATTGTGTTAACAGTGCTTGGACAGAGAACAGGGAGTGGAGTGGATCCTAAAAGAAAGACTACCCTTGTTTATTGAAAGTGACTGTTACTTCGAGTACAGGTAATCCCCAATGTTTTATTACTGGGGGTCAGAAGTAGACCTATAGGTTGGGAGGAAGTAGACCTATAGGTTGGGTAGAAGTAGACCTATAGGTTGGGTAGAAGTAGACCTATAGGTTGGGTAGAAGTAGACCTATAGGTTGGGTAGAAGTAGACCTATAGATTGGGTAGAACTAGACCTATAGGTTGGGTAGAAGTAGACCTATAGATTGGGTGGAAGTAGACCTATAGGTTGGGTAGAACTAGACCTATAGGTTGGGTGGAAGTAGACCTATAGGTTGGGTAGAAGTAGACCTATAGGTTGGGTAGAAGTAGACCTATAGGTTGGGTAGAAGTAGACCTATAGATTGGGTAGAACTAGACCTATAGGTTGGGTAGAAGTAGACCTATAGATTGGGTGGAAGTAGACCTATAGGTTGGGTAGAACTAGACCTATAGGTTGGGTGGAAGTAGACCTATAGGTTGGGTGGAAGTAGACCTATAGGTTGGGTGGAAGTAGACCTATAGGTTGGGTAGAAGTAGACCTATAGGTTGGGTAGAAGTAGACCTATAGGTTGGGTGGAAGTAGACCTATAGGTTGGGTGGAAGTAGACCTATAGGTTGGGTAGAAGTAGACCTATAGGTTGGGTAGAAGTAGACCTATAGGTTGGGAGGAAGTAGACCTATAGGTTGGGTGGAAGTAGACCTATAGGTTGGGTGGAAGTAGACCTATAGGTTGGGTAGAAGTAGACCTATAGGTTGGGTGGAAGTAGACCTATAGGTTGGGTAGAAGTAGACCTATAGGTTGGGAGGAAGTAGACCTATAGGTTGGGTCAGAAGTAGACCTATAGGTTGGGAGGAAGTAGACCTATAGGTTGGGTAGAAGTAGACCTATAGGTTGGGTAGAAGTAGACCTATAGGTTGGGTAGAAGTAGACCTATAGGTTGGGTAGAAGTAGACCTATAGGTTGGGTGGAAGTAGACCTATAGGTTGGGTCAGAAGTAGACCTATAGGTTGGGAGGAAGTAGACCTATAGGTTGGGTAGAAGTAGACCTATAGGTTGGGTAGAAGTAGACCTATAGGTTGGGTAGAAGTAGACCTATAGGTTGGGTAGAAGTAGACCTATAGGTTGGGTAGAAGTAGACCTATAGGTTGGGAGGAAGTAGACCTATAAGTTGGGTGGAAGTAGACCTATAGGTTGGGAGGAAGTAGACCTATAGGTTGGGTAGAAGTAGACCTATAGGTTGGGTAGAAGTAGACCTATAGGTTGGGTAGAAGTAGACCTATAGGTTGGGAGGAAGTAGACCTATAGGTTGGGTGGAAGTAGACCTATAGGTTGGGTGGAAGTAGACCTATAGGTTGGGTAGAAGTAGACCTATAGGTTGGGTAGAAGTAGACCTATAGGTTGGCTAGAAGTAGACCTATAGGTTGGGAGGAAGTAGACCTATAGGTTGGGTAGAAGTAGACCTATAGGTTGGGTAGAAGTAGACCTATAGGTTGGGTGGAAGTAGACCTATAGGTTGGGAGGAAGTAGACCTATAGGTTGGGTGGAAGTAGACCTATAGGTTGGGTAGAAGTAGACCTATAGGTTGGGTGGAAGTAGACCTATAGGTTGGGTGGAAGTAGACCTATAGGTTGGGTGGAAGTAGACCTATAGGTTGGGTAGAAGTAGACCTATAGGTTGGGTGGAAGTAGACCTATAGGTTGGGAGGAAGTAGACCTATAGGTTGGGAGGAAGTAGACCTATAGGTTGGGTGGAAGTAGACCTATAGGTTGGGTAGAAGTAGACCTATAGGTTGGGTAGAAGTAGACCTATAGGTTGGGTGGAAGTAGACCTATAGGTTGGGTGGAAGTAGACCTATAGGTTGGGTCAGAAGTAGACCTATAGGTTGGGTGGAAGTAGACCTATAGGTTGGGTAGAAGTAGACCTATAGGTTGGGTAGAAGTAGACCTATAGGTTGGGTGGAAGTAGACCTATAGGTTGGGTGGAAGTAGACCTATAGGTTGGGTGGAAGTAGACCTATAGGTTGGGTGGAAGTAGACCTATAGGTTGGGTGGAAGTAGACCTATAGGTTGGGTGGAAGTAGACCTATAGGTTGGGTAGAAGTAGACCTATAGGTTGGGTAGAAGTAGACCTATAGGTTGGGTAGAAGTAGACCTATAGGTTGGGTGGAAGTAGACCTATAGGTTGGGTCAGAAGTAGACCTATAGGTTGGGTCAGAAGTAGACCTATAGGTTGGGTGGAAGTAGACCTATAGGTTGGGTAGAAGTAGACCTATAGGTTGGGGAGGAAGTAGACCTATAGGTTGGGTGGAAGTAGACCTATAGGTTGGGTGGAAGTAGACCTATAGGTTGGGTGGAAGTAGACCTATAGGTTGGGTAGAAGTAGACCTATAGGTTGGGTAGAAGTAGACCTATAGGTTGGGTAGAAGTAGACCTATAGGTTGGGTGGAAGTAGACCTATAGGTTGGGTAGAAGTAGACCTATAGGTTGGGTAGAAGTAGACCTATAGGTTGGGTAGAAGTAGACCTATAGGTTGGGTAGAAGTAGACCTATAGGTTGGGTGGAAGTAGACCTATAGGTTGGGTGGAAGTAGACCTATAGGTTGGGTGGAAGTAGACCTATAGGTTGGGTAGAAGTAGACCTATAGGTTGGGAGGAAGTAGACCTATAGGTTGGGTGGAAGTAGACCTATAGGTTGGGTGGAAGTAGACCTATAGGTTGGGTAGAAGTAGACCTATAGGTTGGGTGGAAGTAGACCTATAGGTTGGGTAGAAGTAGACCTATAGGTTGGGAGGAAGTAGACCTATAGGTTGGGTAGAAGTAGACCTATAGGTTGGGAGGAAGTAGACCTATAGGTTGGGTAGAAGTAGACCTATAGGTTGGGTAGAAGTAGACCTATAGGTTGGGTAGAAGTAGACCTATAGGTTGGGTAGAAGTAGACCTATAGGTTGGGTGGAAGTAGACCTATAGGTTGGGTAGAAGTAGACCTATAGGTTGGGAGGAAGTAGACCTATAGGTTGGGTAGAAGTAGACCTATAGGTTGGGTAGAAGTAGACCTATAGGTTGGGTAGAAGTAGACCTATAGGTTGGGTAGAAGTAGACCTATAGGTTGGGTAGAAGTAGACCTATAGGTTGGGAGGAAGTAGACCTATAGGTTGGGGGGAAGTAGACCTATAGGTTGGGAGGAAGTAGACCTATAGGTTGGGTAGAAGTAGACCTATAGGTTGGGTAGAAGTAGACCTATAGGTTGGGTGGAAGTAGACCTATAGGTTGGGTAGAAGTAGACCTATAGGTTGGGTGGAAGTAGACCTATAGGTTGGGTAGAAGTAGACCTATAGGTTGGGTAGAAGTAGACCTATAGGTTGGGAGGAAGTAGACCTATAGGTTGGGAGGAAGTAGACCTATAGGTTGGGTGGAAGTAGACCTATAGGTTGGGTAGAAGTAGACCTATAGGTTGGGTGGAAGTAGACCTATAGGTTGGGTGGAAGTAGACCTATAGGTTGGGTAGAAGTAGACCTATAGGTTGGGTGGAAGTAGACCTATAGGTTGGGTGGAAGTAGACCTATAGGTTGGGAGGAAGTAGACCTATAGGTTGGGTGGAAGTAGACCTATAGGTTGGGTAGAAGTAGACCTATAGGTTGGGAGGAAGTAGACCTATAGGTTGGGTAGAAGTAGACCTATAGGTTGGGTGGAAGTAGACCTATAGGTTGGGTAGAAGTAGACCTATAGGTTGGCTAGAAGTAGACCTATAGATTGGGTAGAACTAGACCTATAGGTTGGGTAGAAGTAGACCTATAGGTTGGGTGGAAGTAGACCTATAGGTTGGGTGAGAAGTAGACCTATAGGTTGGGTAGAAGTAGACCTATAGGTTGGGTAGAAGTAGACCTATAGGTTGGGTAGAAGTAGACCTATAGGTTGGGTCAGAAGTAGACCTATAGGTTGGGTCAGAAGTAGACCTATAGGTTGGGTGGAAGTAGACCTATAGGTTGGGTAGAAGTAGACCTATAGGTTGGGTAGAAGTAGACCTATAGGTTGGGTAGAAGTAGACCTATAGGTTGGGTAGAAGTAGACCTATAGGTTGGGTAGAAGTAGACCTATAGGTTGGGTAGAAGTAGACCTATAGGTTGGGTAGAAGTAGACCTATAGGTTGGGTAGAAGTAGACCTATAGGTTGGGTGGAAGTAGACCTATAGGTTGGGTGGAAGTAGACCTATAGGTTGGGTAGAAGTAGACCTATAGGTTGGGTGGAAGTAGACCTATAGGTTGGCTAGAAGTAGACCTATAGGTTGGCTAGAAGTAGACCTATATGTTGGGTGGAAGTAGACCTATAGGTTGGGTGGAAGTAGACCTATAGGTTGGGTGGAAGTAGACCTATAGGTTGGGTGGAAGTAGACCTATAGGTTGGGAGGAAGTAGACCTATAGGTTGGGTGGAAGTAGACCTATAGGTTGGGTGGAAGTAGACCTATAGGTTGGGTGGAAGTAGACCTATAGGTTGGGTGGAAGTAGACCTATAGGTTGGGCCAGAAGTAGACCTATAGGTTGGGAGGAAGTAGACCTATAGGTTGGGTAGAAGTAGACCTATAGGTTGGGTGGAAGTAGATCTATAGGTTGGGTGGAAGTAGACCTATAGGTTGGGTGGAAATAGACCTATAGGTTGGGTAGAAGTAGACCTATAGGTTGGGTAGAAGTAGACCTATAGGTTGGGTAGAAGTAGACCTATAGGTTGGGGAGAAGTAGACCTATAGGTTGGGTAGAAGTAGACCTATAGGTTGGGTAGAAGTAGACCTATAGGTTGGGTGGAAGTAGACCTATAGGTTGGGTAGAAGTAGACCTATAGGTTGGGTGGAAGTAGACCTATAGGTTGGGTGGAAGTAGACCTATAGGTTGGGTGGAAGTAGACCTATAGGTTGGGTAGAAGTAGACCTATAGGTTGGGTGGAAGTAGACCTATAGGTTGGGTAGAAGTAGACCTATAGGTTGGGTAGAAGTAGACCTATAGGTTGGGTAGAAGTAGACCTATAGGTTGGGTAGAAGTAGACCTATAGGTTGGGTAGAAGTAGACCTATAGGTTGGGTGGAAGTAGACCTATAGGTTGGGCCAGAAGTAGACCTATAGGTTGGGTGGAAGTAGACCTATAGGTTGGGTAGAAGTAGACCTATAGGTTGGGTGGAAGTAGATCTATAGGTTGGGTAGAAGTAGACCTATAGGTTGGGTAGAAGTAGATCTATAGGTTGGGTGGAAGTAGACCTATAGGTTGGGTAGAAGTAGACCTATAGGTTGGGTGGAAGTAGACCTATAGGTTGGGTAGAAGTATACCTATAGGTTGGGTAGAAGTAGACCTATAGGTTGGGTAGAAGTAGACCTATAGGTTGGGTAGAAGTAGACCTATAGGTTGGGTAGAAGTAGACCTATAGGTTGGGTGGAAGTAGACCTATAGGTTGGGTAGAAGTAGACCTATAGGTTGGGTAGAAGTAGACCTATAGGTTGGGTAGAAGTAGACCTATAGGTTGGGTAGAAGTAGACCTATAGGTTGGGTGGAAGTAGACCTATAGGTTGGGCCAGAAGTAGACCTATAGGTTGGGTAGAAGTAGATCTATAGGTTGGGTAGAAGTAGACCTATAGGTTGGGTAGAAGTAGACCTATAGGTTGGGTAGAAGTAGACCTATAGGTTGGGTAGAAGTAGACCTATAGGTTGGGTAGAAGTAGACCTATAGGTTGGGTGGAAGTAGACCTATAGGTTGGGTGGAAGTAGACCTATAGGTTGGGTGGAAGTAGACCTATAGGTTGGGTAGAAGTAGACCTATAGGTTGGGTGGAAGTAGACCTATAGGTTGGGTAGAAGTAGACCTATAGGTTGGGTAGAAGTAGACCTATAGGTTGGGTAGAAGTAGACCTATAGGTTGGGTAGAAGTAGACCTATAGGTTGGGTGGAAGTAGACCTATAGGTTGGGCCAGAAGTAGACCTATAGGTTGGGTGGAAGTAGACCTATAGGTTGGGTAGAAGTAGACCTATAGGTTGGGTGGAAGTAGATCTATAGGTTGGGTAGAAGTAGACCTATAGGTTGGGTAGAAGTAGATCTATAGGTTGGGTGGAAGTAGACCTATAGGTTGGGTAGAAGTAGACCTATAGGTTGGGTGGAAGTAGACCTATAGGTTGGGTAGAAGTATACCTATAGGTTGGGTAGAAGTAGACCTATAGGTTGGGTAGAAGTAGACCTATAGGTTGGGTAGAAGTAGACCTATAGGTTGGGTAGAAGTAGACCTATAGGTTGGGTGGAAGTAGACCTATAGGTTGGGTAGAAGTAGACCTATAGGTTGGGTAGAAGTAGACCTATAGGTTGGGTAGAAGTAGACCTATAGGTTGGGTAGAAGTAGACCTATAGGTTGGGTGGAAGTAGACCTATAGGTTGGGCCAGAAGTAGACCTATAGGTTGGGTAGAAGTAGATCTATAGGTTGGGTAGAAGTAGACCTATAGGTTGGGTAGAAGTAGACCTATAGGTTGGGTAGAAGTAGACCTATAGGTTGGGTAGAAGTAGACCTATAGGTTGGGTAGAAGTAGACCTATAGGTTGGGTGGAAGTAGACCTATAGGTTGGGTGGAAGTAGACCTATAGGTTGGGTGGAAGTAGACCTATAGGTTGGGTAGAACTAGACCTATAGGTTGGGTAGAAGTAGACCTATAGGTTGGGTAGAAGTAGACCTATAGGTTGGGTGGAAGTAGACCTATAGGTTGGGTGGAAGTAGACCTATAGGTTGGGTGGAAGTAGACCTATAGGTTGGGTGGAAGTAGACCTATAGGTTGGGTGGAAGTAGACCTATAGGTTGGGTAGAAGTAGACCTATAGGTTGGGTGGAAGTAGACCTATATAAAACTGTATTTTTTTGTGAAGAATCGACAAGTGGGACACAATCATGAAGTGGAATGACATTTATTGGATATTTCAAACTTTTTTAACAAATCAAAAACTGAAAAATTGTGCGTGCAAAATTATTCAGCCCCCTTAAGTTAATACTTTGTAGCGCCACCTTTTGCTGCGATTACAGCTGTAAGTCGCTTGGGGTATGTCTCTATCAGTTTTGCACATCGAGAGACTGACATTTTTTCACATTCCTCCTTGCAAAACAGCTCGAGCTCAGTGAGGTTGGATGGAGAGCATTTGTGAACAGCAGTTTTCAGTTCTTTCCACAGATTCTCGATTGGATTCAGGTCTGGACTTTGACTTGGCCATTCTAACACCTGGATATGTTTATTTTTGAACCATTCCATTGTAGATTTTGCTTTATGTTTTGGTTCATTGTCTTGTTGGAAGACAAATCTCCGTCCCAATCTCAGGTCTTTTGCAGGCTCCATCAGGTTTTCTTCCAGAATGGTCCTGTATTTGGCTCCATCCATCTTCCCATCAATTTTAACCATCTTCCCTGTCCCTGCTGAAGAAAAGCAGGCCCAAACCATGATGCTGCCACCACCATGTTTGACAGTGGGGATGGTGTGTTCAGGGTGATGAGCAGTGTTGCCCATCACCCATCAAACATAGCATTTTGCATTGTTGCCAAAAAGTTCAATTTTGGTTTCATCTGACCAGAGCACCTTCTTCCACAAATTTGGTCTGTCTCCCAGGTGGCTTGTGGCAAACTTTAAACAACACTTTTTATGGATATCTTTAAGAAATGGCTTTCGTCTTGCCACTCTTCCATAAAGGCCAGATTTGTGCAATATACGACTGATTGTTGTCCTATGGACAGAGTCTCCCACCTCAGCTGTAGATCTCTGCAGTTCATCCAGTGATCATGGGCCTCTTGGCTGCATCTCTGATCAGTCTTCTCCTTGTATGAGCTGAAAGTTTAGAGGGACGGCCAGGTCTTGGTAGATTTGCAGTGGTCTGATACTCCTTCCATTTCAATATTATCGCTTGCACAGTGCTCCTTGGGATGTTTAAAGCTTGGGAAATCTTTTTGTATCGAAATCCGGCTTTAAACTTCTTCACAACAGTATCTCGAACCTGCCTGGTGTGTTCCTTGTTCTTCATGATGCTCTCTGCGCTTTTAACGGACCTCTGAGACTATCACAGTGCAGTTGCATTTATACGGAGACTTGATTACACACAGGTGGATTGTATTTATCATCATTAGTCATTTAGGTCAACATTGGATCATTCAGAGATCCTCACTGAACTTCTGGAGAGAATTTGCTGCACTGAAAGTAAAGGGGCTGAATAATTTTGCACGCCCAATTTTTCCGTTTTTGATTTGTTAAAAAAGTTTTAAATATCCAATAAATGTCGTTCCACTTCATGATTGTGTCCCACTTGTTGTTGATTCTATTCCATTCCATTATATTCGATTCCATTACATTATATTCAATTCCATTCCTTTCTATTCTATTCCATTATATTCTATTCCATTCCATTCCATTATATTCCATTCCTTTCTATTCTATTCCATTATATTCTATTATATTCCATTCTATTCTATTCCATTATATTCAATTCTATTATATTCCATTCCATTATATTCTATTCCATTCCATTCCATTCCATTCCATTATATTCAATTCCATTCCATTCCATTATATTCCATTCTATTATATTCTATTCCATTATATTCCATTATATTCCATTCCCTTCCATTATATTCCATTCTATTATATTCTATTCCATTCCATTATATTCCATTCCATTCTATTATATTCCATTCCATTATATTATATTCCATTATATTCAATTCCATTATATTCCATTCCATTCTATTATATTCTATTCCATTCCATTATATTCCATTCCATTCCATTATATTCCATTCTATTCTATTCCATTCATAGCTTTGTCTGACCCCCCATTCCTGCACTTTGTGACAAATGTTGTTTTTAAGGCTTTTATAAATAACGTTTTGATTGATTGATGTGTGTTTGATGCTTGACGGTGTTTCCCAAGGTTAGCGAAGCTGCTCTCTCAGTGGGGCCCTCAGGGCTGGAACCAGAAGAGGGATGGTACCTCAGTCCAGCCCCCTGTCACCACAGAGCCTGTCTGTCCTTCCCCTGGGCCCGATGACAGAGAGACCCTGATGAAGGTCCTCTATGTGTCACTGGGACAGGTCAGCAGATCCTGCTTATTCACATAGATGGTATATCTCAGTAAGATGTCAGTACAGCGGAGATGATATATCTCATTATGGTTCAGTACAGCGGAGATGATATATCTCAGTATGATGTCAATATGGTTCAGTACAGCGGAGATGATATATCTCATTATGGTTCAGTACAGCGGAGATGATATATCTCAGTATGATGTCAATATGGTTCAGTACAGCGGATATGATATATCTCATTATGATGTCAATATGGTTCAGTACAGCGGATATGATATATCTCAGTATGATGTCAATATGGTTCAGTACAGAGGAGATGATATATCTCAGTATGATGTCAATATGGTTCAGTACAGAGGAGATGATATATCTCAGTATGATGTCAATATGGTTCAGTACAGCGGAGATGATATATCTCAGCATGATGTCAATATGGTTCAGTACAGAGGAGATGATATATCTCAGTATGATGTCAATATGGTTCAGTACAGAGGAGATTATATATCTCAGTATGATGTCAATATGGTTCAGTACAGTGGAGATGATATATCTCAGTAAGATGTCAGTACAGCGGATATGATATATCTCAGTATGATGTCAATATGGTTCAGTACAGCGGAGATGATATATCTCAGTAAGATGTCAGTACAGCGGAGATGATATATCTCATTATGGTTCAGTACAGCGGAGATGATATATCTCAGTATGATGTCAATATGGTTCAGTACAGCGGAGATGATATATCTCAGTAAGATGTCAGTACAGCGGAGATGATATATCTCAGCATGATGTCAGTACAGCGGAGATGATATATCTCAGTATGATGTCAGTATGGTTCAGTACAGTGGAGATGATATATCTCAGTATGATGTCAGTATGGTTCAGTACAGCGGAGATGATATATCTCAGTAAGATGTCAGTATGGTTCTGTACAGCGGAGATGATATATCTCAGTATGGTTCAGTACAGCGGAGATGATATATCTCAGTATGATGTCAATATGGTTCAGTACAGCGGAGATGATATATCTCAGTATGATGTCAATATGGTTCAGTACAGCGGAGATGATATATCTCAGCATGATGTCAATATGGTTCAGTACAGCAGAGATGATATATCTCATTATGGTTCAGTACAGCGGAGATGATATATCTCAGTATTATGTGAATATGGTTCAGTACAGCAGAGATGATATATCTCATTATGGTTCAGTACAGCGGAGATGATATATCTCAGCATGATGTCAATATGGTTCAGTACAGCAGAGATGATATATCTCAGTATGGTTCAGTACAGCGGAGATTATATATCTCAGCATGATGTCAATATGGTTCAGTACAGCAGAGATGATATATCTCATTATGGTTCAGTACAGCGGAGATTATATATCTCAGCATGATGTCAATATGGTTCAGTACAGCAGAGATGATATATCTCATTATGGTTCAGTACAGCGGAGATGATATATCTCAGTATGATGTCAATATGGTTCAGTACAGCGGAGATGATATATCTCAGTATGATGTCAATATGGTTCAGTACAGAGGAGATGATATATCTCAGTATGATGTCAATATGGTTCAGTACAGAGGAGATGATATATCTCAGTATGATGTCAATATGGTTCAGTACAGCGGAGATGATATATCTCAGCATGATGTCAATATGGTTCAGTACAGAGGAGATGATATATCTCAGTATGATGTCAATATGGTTCAGTACAGAGGAGATTATATATCTCAGTATGATGTCAATATGGTTCAGTACAGTGGAGATGATATATCTCAGTAAGATGTCAGTACAGCGGATATGATATATCTCAGTATGATGTCAATATGGTTCAGTACAGCGGAGATGATATATCTCAGTAAGATGTCAGTACAGCGGAGATGATATATCTCATTATGGTTCAGTACAGCGGAGATGATATATCTCAGTAAGATGTCAGTACAGCGGAGATGATATATCTCAGCATGATGTCAGTACAGCGGAGATGATATATCTCAGTATGATGTCAGTATGGTTCAGTACAGTGGAGATGATATATCTCAGTATGATGTCAGTATGGTTCAGTACAGCGGAGATGATATATCTCAGTAAGATGTCAGTATGGTTCTGTACAGCGGAGATGATATATCTCAGTATGGTTCAGTACAGCGGAGATGATATATCTCAGTATGATGTCAATATGGTTCAGTACAGCGGAGATGATATATCTCAGTATGATGTCAATATGGTTCAGTACAGCGGAGATGATATATCTCAGCATGATGTCAATATGGTTCAGTACAGCAGAGATGATATATCTCATTATGGTTCAGTACAGCGGAGATGATATATCTCAGTATTATGTGAATATGGTTCAGTACAGCAGAGATGATATATCTCATTATGGTTCAGTACAGCGGAGATGATATATCTCAGCATGATGTCAATATGGTTCAGTACAGCAGAGATGATATATCTCAGTATGGTTCAGTACAGCGGAGATTATATATCTCAGCATGATGTCAATATGGTTCAGTACAGCAGAGATGATATATCTCATTATGGTTCAGTACAGCGGAGATTATATATCTCAGCATGATGTCAATATGGTTCAGTACAGCAGAGATGATATATCTCATTATGGTTCAGTACAGCGGAGATGATATATCTCAGTATGATGTCAATATGGTTCAGTACAGCGGAGATGATATATCTCAGTATGATGTCAATATGGTTCAGTACAGCGGAGATGATATATCTCATTATGATGTCAATATGGTTCAGTACAGCGGAGATGATATATCTCAGTATGATGTCAATATGGTTCAGTACAGCGGATATGATATATCTCATTATGGTTCAGTACAGCGGAGATTATATATCTCAGTATGATGTCAATATGGTTCAGTACAGCGGAGATGATATATCTCAGTATGATGTCATTATGGTTCAGTACAACGGAGATGATATATCTCAGTATGATGTCAATATGGTTCAGTACAACGGAGATGATATATCTCAGTATGATGTCAATATGGTTCAGTACAGCAGAGATGATATATCTCAGTATGATGTCAATATGGTTCAGTACATAAATAAACACTTGTTTTGTGGTGTTGGTAAAACAGTAGTTTACTTTATATACTGTGTACGATCCAGGTATTTCTCTGTCTCTGTCACCCCAGGCAACACTTCCCTGTAGTCACACTGGGTTTGTTTGTGTGTCTGTAGGCCTCAGTAACAGACATGTTGACACTGGCTAAGGACAAGGACAAGCAGCTGCCTGTCTGTACCCAGTCTGTGAGAACCCCTGTGTGCTCCCTGGGCCGGGAGGGACAGAGGGGTCCGGCCTCAGCCTGCTTCTCCTGCATCCCTGACTCGGAGTCCTACGCCCTGTCCTCCTCACTCCTCGTCTCCTTTCCTCTCTCCTCCTCACTCCTCGTCTCCTTTCCTCTCTCCTCTTCACTCCCGGACTGTCCTCTCTGCTCTTCGCTCCCGGACTGTCCTCTCTCCTCTTCACTCCCGGACTGTCCTCTCTCCTCTTCACTTCTAGACTGGGACAAGAGACGGGGAGACCACAGCGCAGAGCAGGAGATGAAAGTCTACCTCACAGAGACAGAGGCAAAGACAGAGATAGAGGCAGGAACTACAGATGAGGTTAATGGGGAACCCAAGCCCCAGAGTCCCGCCTGTTCTACCACTGATGAGGAGACGGTTGGTCCCCACACAGAGAGCCCCTGTGAGGGAGGTCCAGCCACCAGCCACAGCAGACTGAAGGAGCAGCAGGAGGAGGGTGGAGGGTCAGAGGAGGAGAATGACCATGAGTTCTATGATGTCACTGCTAGTATCCATGGTGATAGACAGGGCCTTGGTGACTTTAAGGACTTCTTAAAGGGAACACTAGGAGAGAAGCTTTTGCGTCTGTGGATGGATATAGAGAGACTGAAGACCTTACAGGACGACAGGAGGAGAATCAGGTATTCATACACACATTCAGTACTTCGTAAACACATTCAGTACTTCATATACACATTCAGTACTTCATATACACATTCAGTACTTCATATACACATTCAGTTCTTCATATACACATTCAGTACTTCATATACACATTCAGTACTTTATATACACATTCAGTACTTCATAAACACATTCAGTACTTCATATACACATTCAGTACTTCATATACACATTCAGTACTTCATATACACATTCAGTACTTCATATACACATTCAGTACTTCATAAACACATTCAGTACTTCATAAACACATTCAGTACTTCATAAACACATTCAGTACTTCATAGACACATTCAGTACTTCATAAACACATTCAGTACTTCATAAACACATTCAGTACTTCATAAACACATTCAGTACTTCATATACACATGCAGTACTTCATATACACATTCAGTACTTCATAAACACATTCAGTACTTCCTTAAAGGTTCAATGCATCAGTTTTTATCTCAAAATCAAATCACATTTCTGGGTAACAATGAAGTACCTTACTGTGATTGTTTTCAATTAAAAAGGTCAAAATGAAACAAATATATCTTCTTAGCAAAAGGCAATTTCTCAAGTCAAAATGTTGCTCAGATTGTCTGAGAGTGGCCTGAGTGGGGAGGGGAAAGCAGAACATTTTTTCTTATTGGCAGAGAGGTTTGGAACTCTCTTTCTTATTGGTCTATTAACTAATTCACCGCACGGTGATGTCACCATGGAAGGCCAAAACTCCATCCCACCAAAACAGGCTGACATTTCAAAGCTCATAGTGTGAATATATATATAAAACACAGGGAAATCATAGTTTCGACTGCCCTGGGCCTTAACTCATAACTCCTAACCTTCACCTTCACCTTAACCCTGACCTTAAGCCTTAACCCATAACTCCTAACCTTCACCTTCACCTTAAGCCTTAACCCATAACTCCTAACCTTCACCTTAACCCTGACCCCAACCCTTAACCCATAACTCCTAACTCCTAACCTTCACCATAACCCTGACCCCAACCCTGACCCCAACCCTTAACACATAACTCCTAACCTTCACCTTAACCCTGACCCCAACCCCTAACCCATAGCTCCTAACCTTCACCTTAACCCTGACCCCAACTCTTAACCCATAACTCCTAACCACCATAAGCCTGACCCCAACCCTGACCCCAACCCTTAACCCATAACTCCTAACCTTCACCTTAACCCTGATCCCAACCCTTAACCCATAACTCCTAACCTTCACCATAACCCTGACCCCAACCCTGACCCCAACCCTTAACCCATAACTCCTAACCTTCACCATAACCCTGACCCCAACCCTTAGCCCATAACTCTTAACCTTCACCTGAAACCTGACCCCAATCCTAACCTCAACCCTTAACCCATAACTCCTAACCTTCACCTGAACCCTGACCCCAATCCTAACCCCAACCCTTAACCCTTAACCCATAACTCCTAACCTTCACCTTAATCCTGACCCCAACCCCCAACCCCAACCCCTAACCTTCACCTTGACTCCAACCCATAACTCATAACCTTCACCCCAACCCTAACCCCAACCCTCAACCCATAACTCTGACTCTTAACCTAAGCCATAACCCTAACCCCAACCCTTAACCCATAACTCTGACTCTTAACCTAAGCCATAACCCTAACCCCAACCCTGAACCCAACCCTTAACCCATAACTCCTAACCTTCACCTGAAACCTGACCCCAACCCTGACCCCAACCCTTAACCCAAACCCTTAACCCATAACTCTGACTCTTAACCTAAGCCATAACCCTAACCCCAACCCGGAACCCAACCCTTAACACATAACTCCTAACCTTCACCTGAACCCTGACCCCAATCCTAACCCCAACCCCAACCCCTAACCTTCACCTTGACTCCAACCCATAACTCCTAACCTTCACCTTAACCCTGACCCCAACCCTGACCCCAACCCTTAACCCATAACTCCTAACCTTCACCTGAACCCTGACCCCAATCCTAACCCATAACCCATAACTCCTAACCTTCACCATAATCCTGACCCCAACCCTTAACCCATAACTCCTAACCTTCACCTTAACCCTGACCCCAACCCTTAACCCATAACTCCTAACCTTCATCTGAACCCTGACTCTTAACCCCAACCCCAACCCTAACCTTCACCTTGACTCCACCCATAACTTAACCTTCACCCCAACCCCAACCCCAACCCTAACCCCAACCCTTAACCCATAACTCTGACTCTTAACCTAAGCCATAACCCTAACCTCAACCCTGGCCCAACCTTAACCCATAACTCTGACTCTGGGGGTAACCTAAGCCATAACCCTAACCTCAACCCTATCCCAACCCTTGACCCATAACTCTGACTCTTAACCTGCCATAACCCTAACCTCAACCCTGATTGACCCAACCCTGTCCCATAACTCTGACTCTGTTCCAAGCCATAACCCTAACCCCAACCCTTGACCCCAACCCTGACCCCAACCTTAATCCATGGTAGGGAGGCGAGCAGGCCAGAGGTGACTCTTAACCTAAGCCATAACCCTAAGCCTCAACCCTTGTGACCCAACCCTTAACCCATAACCTGACTCAGTAATCAACCTAAGCCACAACCCTGGATTCAACCCTGTGTGAGGCCCAACCCTTAACCCATAACTCTGATGTTGTAAGCCATAACCCTAACCCCAACCCCTGACCCCAACCCTGACCCCAACCTTTAACCCATAACTCCACTCTTAACCTAAGCCATCACCAATAACCCCAACCCTGACCCCAAACCTCATGGACCCCAACCCTTAAACCATAACTCCTAACCTTCACCTGAACCCTGACCCCAATCCTAACCCTTAACCCATAACTCCTAACCTTCACCATAATCCTGACCCCAACCCTTAACCCATAACTCCTAACCTTCACCTTAACCCTGACACCAACCCTTAACCCATAACTCCTAACCTTCATCTGAACCCTGACCCCAATCCTAACCCCAACCCCCAACCCCAACCCCTAACCTTCACCTTGACTCCAACCCATAACTCCTAACCTTCACCCCAACCCTAACCCCAACCCTAACCCCAACCCTTAACCCATAACTCTGACTCTTAACCTAAGCCATAACCCTAACCTCAACCCTGTGACCCAACCCTTAACCCATAACTCTGACTCTAACCTAAGCCATAACCCTAACCTCAACCCTGGTGACCCAACCCTTAACCCATAACTCTGACTCTTAACCTAAGCCATAACCCTAACCTCAACCCTGAACCCAACCCTTAACCCATAACTTGACTCTAACCTAAGCCATAACCCTAAGAGACCCCCTGAGCCCCAACCCTGGGGACGCCAACCCTGACCCCAACCCTTAACCCATAACTCTCCTTCACCTAACCCTGACCACAACCTGAAACCTAACTGATAACTCCTGGATGAACCCTGACCCCAATCCTAACCCTTCTGAACCCATAACTCCTAACCTTCACCATAATCCTGACCCCAACCAACCCATAACTCCCAACCTTCACCTTAACCCTGAGGGAGAACCCTTAACCCAGAACTCCTAACCTTCATCTGAACCCTGACCCCAATCCTAACCCCAACCCCCAACCCCAACCCCTAACCTTCACCTTGACTCCAACCCATAAGACCTAACCTTCATCTGGAACCCCAACCCTAGACCCCAACCCTAACCCCAACCCTTAACCCATAACTCTGACTCTTAACCTAAGCATAACCCTAGGACCTCAACCCTGGTCCCAACCTTTTTTCAATAACTCTGAACTCTTAACCCTGACCACAACCCTGACCCCAACCCTTAACCCATAACTCCTAACCTTCACCTGAACCCTGACCCCAATCCTAACCCTTAACCCATAACTCCTAACCTTCACCATAATCCTGGATGCCAACCCTTAACCCATAACTCCTAACCTTCATCCCTGCCCCAACCCTGTAACTGTAACTCCTAACCTTCAATGAACCCTGACCCCAATCCTAACCCCAACCCCAACCCCTAACCTTCACCTTGACTCCAACCCATAACTCCTAACCTTCACCCCAACCCTAGGGAGGACCGAGCCGGCCTGGACCCCAACCCTAACCCCAACCCTTAACCCATAACTCTGACAAACCTAAGCCATAACCCTAACCTCAACCCTGGACCCAACCCTTAACCCATAACTCTGACTCTGCCATACCTAACTCAACCCTGTGACCCAACCCCTAACCCATAAGCTCTGGAACCTAAGCCATAACCCTAACCTCAACCCTGTGACCCAACCCTTAACCCATAACTCTGACTCTTAACCTAAGCCATAACCCTAACCTCAACCCTGTGACCCAACCCTTAACCCATAACTCTGACTCTTAACCTAAGCCATAACCCTAACCTAACCCTGGGAGGTTTAACCCATAACTCTGACTCTAACCTAAGCCATAACCCTAACCTCAACCCTGTGACCCAACCCTTAACCCATAACTCTGACTCTTAACCTAAGCCATAACCCTAACCTCAACCCTGAACCTCTGACTCTTAACCCCATAACCCTAACCTCAACCCTGTGACCCAACCCATAACTCTGACTCTTAACCTAAGCCATAACTCTAACCTCAACCCTGTGACCCAACCCTTAACCCATAACTCTGACTCTTAACCTAAGCCATAACCCTAACCTCAACCCTGTGACCCAACCCTTAACCCATAACTCTGACTCTTAACCTAAGCCATAACTAACCTCCACCCTGAACCCAACCCTTAACTCACTGACTCTTAACCTAAGCCATAACCCTAACCTCAACCCTGTGACCCAACCCTAACCCATAACTCTGACTCTTAACCTAAGAACCATAACCCTAACCTCAACCCTGAACCCATAACTCCTAACCTTCACCTGAACTTAACCTCAACCCTAACCTTCATTGAAGTATAGAACCTGAGATGACAATGAGCCTTCCTCTTAACCAATGACGTGGACAGAACCATCTTCAATGATTGATTGATTGATTGATTGATTGATTGTTGATTGATTGTTTCAGGCATTTGGTCCAGATGCGAAGCTGCTACCTGCTGACCGGTGGCCAGAGCAGTCTGAATGGTGAGCTGTTGACCAGACTGGGTCTCTCTACCTCCCCCTGCTGGAGAGAGGACAGACTGCAGAGAGTTCAGCCCCGCGTCACTGAGGCACTGCTCTGCTACTGGTGAGGAGACAGACTGACAAGGTCATCCACACCAGGGGTTTTGAAACCTCTCCTCTGGGACCCCCAGGACGTTCCATGTCTTTTAAACTACTCCAGAGCTCCTCGATTTCACATTGTGGTCATGTTTATATACTGTTTTACCCACTTCGTATGAATAAACTGTATTCTAGTCAAGGCCCATCCTCTATAACTACTGTCTATACACACCATCCTATATAACTACTGTCTATACACACCATCCTATATAACTACTGTCTATACTGTCTATACACACCATCCTATATAACTACTGTCTATACTGTCTATACACACCATCCTATATAACTACTGTCTATACACACCATCCTCTATAACTACTGTCTATACACACCATCCTATATAACTACTGTCTATACACACCATCCTATATAACTACTGTCTATACACACTATCCTATATAACTACTGTCTATACACACCATCCTATATAACTACTGTCTATACACACCATCCTATATAACTACTGTCTATACACACCATCCTATATAACTACTGTCTATACACACCATCCTATATAACTACTGTCTTATACACACCATCCTATAACTACTGTCTATACACACCATCCTATATAACTACTGTTTATACACACCATCCTATATAACTACTGTCTATACACACCATCCTATAACTACTGTCTATAACACCATCCTACTGTCTATACACACCATCCTATATAACTACTGTCTATACACACCATCCTAATAACTACTGTCTATACACACCATCCTATATAACTACTGTCTATACACACCATCCTATATAACTACTGTCTATACACACCATCCTATATAACTACTGTCTATACACACCATCCTATATAACTACTGTCTATACACACCATCCTATATAACTACTGTCTATACACCCATCCTATATAACTACTGTCTATACACACCATCCTATATAACTACTGTCTATACACACCATCCTATATAACTACTGTCTATACACACCATCCTATATAACTACTGTCTATACACAACCATCCTATATAACTACTGTCTATACACACCATCCTATATAACTACTGTCTATACACACCATCCTATATAACTACTGTCTATACACACCATCCTATATAACTACTGTCTATACACACCATCCTATAGACTACCCCGTCTATACACACCATCCTATATAACTACTGTCTATACACACCATCCTATATAACTACTGTCTATACACACCATCCTTCCTATGTCTTTAACACCATCCTATATAACTACTGTCTATACACACCATCCTATATAACTACTGTCTATACACACCATCCTATATAACTACTGTCTATACACACCATCCTCTATAACTACTGTCTATACACACCATCCTATATAACTACTGTCTATACACACCATCCTATATAACTACTGTCTATACTGTCTATACACACCATCCTATATAACTACTGTCTATACACACCATCCTCTATAACTACTGTCTATACACACCATCCTCTATAACTACTGTTAAAACAACATCCTCTATAACTACTGTCTATACACACCATCCTATATAACTACTGTCTATACACACCATCCTATATAACTACTGTCTATACACACCATCCTATATAACTACTGTCTATACACACCATCCTATATAACTACTGTTTATACTGTCTATACACACCATCCTATATAACTACTGTTTATACACACCATCCTATATAACTACTGTCTATACACACAATCCTATATAATTACTGTCTATACACACCATCCTATATAACTACTGTCTATACACACCATCCTATATAACTACTGTCTATACACACCATCCTATATAACTACTGTCTATACACACCATCCTATATAACTACTGTCTATACACACCATCCTATATAACTACTGTCTATACACACCATCCTATATAACTACTGTCTATACACACCATCCTATATAACTACTGTCTATACACACCATCCTCTATAACTACTGTCTATACACACCATCCTATATAACTACTGTCTATACACACCATCCTATATAACTACTGTCTATACACACCATCCTATATAACTACTGTCTATACACACCATCCTATATAACTACTGTCTATACACACCATCCTATATAACTACTGTCTATACACACCATCCTATATAACTACTGTCTATACACACCATCCTCTATAACTACTGTCTATACACACCATCCTATATAACTACTGTCTATACACACCATCCTATATAACTACTGTCTATACACACCATCCTATATAACTACTGTCTATACTGTCTATACACACCATCCTCTATAACTACTGTCTATACACACCATCCTATATAACTACTGTCTATACACACCATCCTATATAACTACTGTCTATACTGTCTATACACACCATCCTCTATAACTACTGTCTATACACACCATCCTATATAACTACTGTCTATACACACCATCCTATATAACTACTGTCTATACACACCATCCTATATAACTACTGTCTATACACACCATCCTATATAACTACTGTCTATACACACCATCCTATATAACTACTGTCTATACTGTCTATACACACCATCCTATATAACTACTGTCTATACACACCATCCTCTATAACTACTGTCTATACACACCATCCTCTATAACTACTGTCTATACACACCATCCTCTATAACTACTGTCTATACACACCATCCTATATAACTACTGTCTATACACACCATCCTATATAACTACTGTCTATACACACCATCCTATATAACTACTGTCTATACACACCATCCTATATAACTACTGTCTATACACACCATCCTATATAACTACTGTCTATACACACCATCCTATATAACTACTGTCTATACACACCATCCTATATAACTACTGTCTATACACACCATCCTCTATAACTACTGTCTATACACACCATCCTATATAACTACTGTCTATACACACCATCCTATATAACTACTGTCTATACACACCATCCTATATAACTACTGTCTATACACACCATCCTATATAACTACTGTCTATACACACCATCCTCTATAACTACTGTCTATACACACCATCCTATATAACTACTGTCTATACACACCATCCTATATAACTACTGTCTATACACACCATCCTATATAACTACTGTCTATACTGTCTATACACACCATCCTCTATAACTACTGTCTATACACACCATCCTATATAACTACTGTCTATACACACCATCCTATATAACTACTGTCTATACTGTCTATACACACCATCCTCTATAACTACTGTCTATACACACCATCCTATATAACTACTGTCTATACACACCATCCTATATAACTACTGTCTATACACACCATCCTATATAACTACTGTCTATACACACCATCCTCTATAACTACTGTCTATACACACCATCCTATATAACTACTGTCTATACACACCATCCTGTATAACTACTGTCTATACACACCATCCTATATAACTACTGTCTATACACACCATCCTCTATAACTACTGTCTATACACACCATCCTATATAACTACTGTCTATACACACCATCCTATATAACTACTGTCTATACACACCATCCTATATAACTACTGTCTATACACACCATCCTATATAACTACTGTCTATACTGTCTATACACACCATCCTCTATAACTACTGTCTATACACACCATACTATATAACTACTGTCTATACACACCATCCTATATAACTACTGTCTATACTGTCTATACACACCATCCTCTATAACTACTGTCTATACACACCATCCTATATAACTACTGTCTATACACACCATCCTGTATAACTACTGTCTATACTGTCTATACACACCATCCTATATAACTACTGTCTATACACACACCATCCTATATAACTACTGTCTATACACACCATCCTCTATAACTACTGTCTATACACACCATCCTATATAACTACTGTCTATACACACCATCCTCTATAACTACTGTCTATACACACCATACTATATAACTACTGTCTATACACACCATCCTCTATAACTACTGTCTATACACACCATCCTCTATAACTACTGTCTATACACACCATCCTCTATAACTACTGTCTATACACACCATCCTCTATAACTACTGTCTATACACACCATACTATATAACTACTGTCTATACACACCATCCTCTATAACTACTGTCTATACACACCATCCTATATAACTGGTACCTGAACTATGATCACCTGGTCCGTACTAGACTAGACTGTGATCACCTGGTCCGTACTAGACTAGACTGTGATCACCTGGTCCGTACTAGACTAGACTGTGATCACCTGGTCCGTACTAGACTAGACTGTGACCTGAACTAGGATCACCTGGTCCGTACTAGACTAGACTGTGACCTGAGCTATGATCACCTGGTCCATACTAGACTAGACTGTGACCTGAACTAGGATCACCTAGTCCATACTAGACTAGACTGTGATCTGAACTGTGATCACCTGGTCCAAACTAGTCTAGACTGGTACCTGAACTAGGATCACCTGGTCCATACTAGACTGGCACCTGAACTGTGATCACCTGGTCAATACTAGACTGTGACCTGAACTGGGATCACCTGGTCCGTACTAGACTGTGACCTGAACTGGGATCACCTGGTCCATACTAGACTAGACTGTGACCTGAACTGGGATCACCTGGTCCGTACTAGACTGGCACCTGAACTGTGATCACCTGGTCCGTACTAGACTGGCACCTGAACTGTGATCACCTGGTCCATACTAGACTGTGACCTGAACTGGGATCACCTGGTCCGTACTAGACTGTGACCTGAACTGGGATCACCTGGTCCATACTAGACTGTGACCTGAACTGGGATCACCTGGTCCATACTAGACTGGTACCTGAACTGGGATCACCGGACAGTAGTCCTGTAGCTCAGTTGGTAGAGCATGGCGCTTGTGTTCCAGGGTAGTGGGTTCATGTTGTGTTCCAGGGACCACCCAGGTTCAATGTATGCACCATGACTGTAAGGTTCATGTTGTGATAAGGGTCTGCAAATGCCATATATTATTATTATATATTACCCAGGTTCAGTTGTGTTCCAGGGGTCCCAGGTTCATGTTGTGTTCCAGGGGTCCCAGGTTCATGTTGTGTTCCAGGGGTCCCAGGTTCATGTTGTGTTCCAGGGGTCCCAGGTTCATGTTGTGTTCCAGGGGTCCCAGGTTCATGTTGTGTTCCAGGGGTCCCAGGTTCATGTTGTGATCCAGGGGTCCCAGGTTCATGTTGTGTTCCAGGGGTCCCAGGTTCATGTTGTGTTCCAGGGGTCCCAGGTTCATGTTGTGTTCCAGGGGTCCCAGGTTCATGTTGTGTTCCAGGGGTCCCAGGTTCATGTTGTGTTCCAGGGGTCCCAGGTTCATGTTGTGTTCCAGGGGTCCCAGGTTCATGTTGTGTTCCAGGGGTCCCAGGTTCATGTTGTGTTCCAGGGGTCCCAGGTTCATGTTGATGTTGTGTTCCAGGGGTCCCAGGTTCATGTTGTGTTCCAGGGGTCCCAGGTTCATGTTGTGTTCCAGGGGTCCCAGGTTCATGTTGTGTACCAGGGGTCCCAGGTTCATGTTGATGTTGTGTTCCAGGGGTCCCAGGTTCATGTTGTGTTCCAGGGGTCCCAGGTTCATGTTGTGTTCCAGGGGTCCCAGGTTCAGGATGAGCCGGAGAGCAGTAGATCCTCTCAGACTGTCACTGTGGAGGAACGGACAGCTACACCCTCCCTCTGGTGTGAAACCTAACCCTCGTTACATCAACCTCCAACCCCTCCGGCCTCACACCTCTATCCCTCGACCTACCATCCGCCCAGACACCTCTCTACCCAGAGACCTTACACCCACGCCAGCTCACACACAGGTACTAGGTGTGACCGACAGAGAGTTGAGATAAGAGCTTTGAAATGTCTTTATTTTATGAAAATAGCTATATAAGTTGAATAAAGTCATATTATTCTGTGTGGTGTCAGACAGGTTAGTAATGTCGTATTATTCTGTGTGGTGTCAGACAGGTTAGTAATGTCGTATTATTCTGTGTGTGTGGTGTCAGACAGGTTAGTAATGTCGTATTATTCTGTGTTTGTGGTGTCAGACAGGTTAGTAAAGTCGTATTATTCTGTGTGGTGTCAGACAGGTTTGTAATGTCGTATTATTCTGTGTGGTGTCAGACAGGTTAGTAAAGTCGTATTATTCTGTGTTTGTGGTGTCAGACAGGTTAGTAAAGTCGTATTATTCTGTGTGTGTGGTGTCAGACAGGTTAGTAATGTCGTATTATTCTGTGTTTGTGGTGTCAGACAGGTTAGTAATGTCGTATTATTCTGTGTGTGTGGTGTCAGACAGGTTAGTAATGTCGTATTATTCTGTGTTTGTGGTGTCAGACAGGTTAGTAAAGTCGTATTATTCTGTGTGGTGTCAGACAGGTTAGTAATGTCGTATTATTCTGTGTGGTGTCAGACAGGTTAGTAATGTCGTATTATTCTGTGTGGTGTCAGACAGGTTAGTAAAGTCGTATTATTCTGTGTGTGTGGAGTCAGACAGGTTAGTAATGTCGTATTATTATGTGTGGTGTCAGACAGGTTAGTAATGTCGTATTATTCTGTGTGGTGTCAGACAGGTTAGTAAAGTCGTATTATTCTGTGTGGTGTCAGACAGGTTAGTAATGTCGTATTATTCTGTGTGGTGTCAGACAGGTTAGTAAAGTCGTATTATTCTGTGTGGTGTCAGACAGGTTAGTAATGTCGTATTATTCTGTTGTGGTGTCAGACAGGTTAGTAATGTCGTATTATTCTGTGTGTGTGGTGTCAGACAGGTTAGTAATGTCGTATTATTCTGTGTTTGTGGTGTCAGACAGGTTAGTAAAGTCGTATTATTCTGTGTGGTGTCAGACAGGTTTGTAATGTCGTATTATTCTGTGTGGTGTCAGACAGGTTAGTAAAGTCGTATTATTCTGTGTGGTGTCAGACAGGTTAGTAAAGTCGTATTATTCTGTGTGGTGTCAGACAGGTTTGTAATGTCGTATTATTCTGTGTGGTGTCAGACAGGTTAGTAAAGTCGTATTATTCTGTGTGGTGTCAGACAGGTTAGTAAAGTCGTATTATTCTGTGTGGTGTCAGACAGGTTAGTAATGTCGTATTATTCTGTGTGGTGTCAGACAGGTTTGTAATGTCGTATTATTCTGTGTGGTGTCAGACAGGTTAGTAATGTCGTATTATTCTGTGTGGTGTCAGACAGGTTAGTAATGTCGTATTATTCTGTGTGGTGTCAGACAGGTTAGTAATGTCGTATTATTCTGTGTGTGTGGAGTGAGACAGGTTAGTAATGTCGTATTATTATGTGTGGTGTCAGACAGGTTAGTAATGTCGTATTATTCTGTGTGGTGTCAGACAGGTTTGTAAAGTCGTATTATTCTGTGTGGTGTCAGACAGGTTAGTAAAGTCGTATTATTCTGTGTGGTGTCAGACAGGTTAGTAATGTCGTATTATTCTGTGTGGTGTCAGACAGGTTAGTAATGTCGTATTATTCTGTGTGTGTGGTGTCAGACAGGTTAGTAAAGTCATATTATTCTGTGTGGTGTCAGACAGGTTAGTAATGTCGTATTATTCTGTGTGGTGTCAGACAGGTTAGTAATGTCGTATTATTCTGTGTGGTGTCAGACAGGTTAGTAATGTCGTATTATTCTGTGTGGTGTCAGACAGGTTAGTAATGTCGTATTATTCTGTGTGGTGTCAGACAGGTTAGTAATGTCGTATTATTCTGTGTGGTGTCAGACAGGTTAGTAAAGTCGTATTATTCTGTGTGGTGTCAGACAGGTTAGTAATGTCGTATTATTCTGTGTGGTGTCAGACAGGTTAGTAATGTCGTATTATTCTGTGTGGTGTCAGACAGGTTAGTAATGTCGTATTATTCTGTGTGGTGTCAGACAGGTTAGTAATGTCGTATTATTCTGTGTGGTGTCAGACAGGTTAGTAAAGTCATATTATTCTGTGTGGTGTCAGACAGGTTATGCCAGCAGCAGTCCTGTTGTATGGCCCTGGAGGATGGAGAGGATGTTACAGGCTCTATGTGTGGACTCACAGGCCGGGTTCTACTTCACACGGTTCTACTTCACACGTGAACACTCTGGAAACCCGGTATAGACAGCTCTGTCTGTCTGTCTGTCTGTCTGTCTGTCTGTCTGTCTGTCTGTCTGTCTGTCTGTCTGTCTGTCTGGTCTCTTGTCTCTTGTCTCTTGTCTCTTGTCTCTCTCTCTCTCTCTCTCTCTTGTCTCTTGTCTCTTGTCTCTCTCTCTCTCTCTGTCTCTCTCTCTCACTCTCTCTCTGTCTCTCTGTCTCTCTGAGCTCTCTCTCTCTCTCTCTCTTCTGTCTCTCTGTCTTAAAGTCTGTTGTCTGTCTGTCTGTCTGTCTGTCTGTCTGTCTGTCTGTCTGTCTGTCTGTCTGTCTGTCTGTCTCCTCTCTCTAAAGGCTCTCTCTCTCTCTCTCTGTTCTCTCTCTCTCTCTCTCTCTCTCTCTCTAGTCTCTCTGTCTCTCTGTCTCTCTGTCTCTCTGTCTCTGTCTCTCTGTCTCTCTTCTGTCTCTCTTAATGTCTCTCTCTCTCTCTCTCTCTCTCTCGTCTCTATCTGTCTCTGTCTCTGTCTCTGTCTCTCTCTGTCTCTCTCTCTGTCTCTCTCTCTCTCTGTCTCTCTGTCTCTCTCTCTCTCTCTGTCTCTCTCTCTCTCTCTCTCTGTCTCCCATAGTGCTGTTGTAGCTGTATTGTACAACATAAATAAATAGGTCTTCCTGTACCTTGTCAGCTGTGGGAGAATGCCGTCCACTGCTGGTGTGATCTGCAGCAATACCACCAGCTCTTCTACCAAGATGGACTGGATCCCTACAGGGTACAGAGACAGGCTCATGTAAGATTGGATCCCTGGGGGAAGGGGGGGGTAATTGCATCTGATGCTGGATTAGGTTCTGGCGGGAGATGTAGAATAGAATATATTAACAATACAGGCGAAGTCTCCACCCCAATCAATGGAAACTCCCAGCCAAAGCATGGGCCAAATGTCCAAGCCCCTTCCCTAATTTGAATGAGCCCTACATTAAAGACATTTAATGAGCCCTATATTAAAGACATTTAATGAGCCCTACATTAAAGACATTTAATGAGCCCTATATTAAAGACATTTAATGAGCCCTATATTAGACATTTAATGAGCCCTATATTAAAGACATTTAATGAGCCCTATATTAAAGACATTTAATGAGCCCTATATTAAAGACATTTAATGAGCCCTACATTAAATACATTTAATGAGCCCTATATTAAAGACATTTAATGAGCCCTATATTAGACATGTAATGAGCCCTATATTAAAGACATTTAATGAGCCCTACATTAAAGACATTTAATGAGCCCTATATTAAAGACATTTAATGAGCCCTATATTAAAGGCATTTAATGAGCCCTATATTAGACATTTAATGAGCCCTACATTAAATACATTTAATGAGCCCTACATTAAAGACATCTAATGAGCCCTATATTAAAGACATTTAATGAGCCCTACATTAAAGACATTTAATGAGCCCTACATTAAAGACATTTAATGAGCCCTATATTAAAGACATTTAATGAGCCCTATATTAGACATGTAATGAGCCCTATATTAAAGACATTTAATGAGCCCTATATTAAAGACATTTAATGAGCCCTATATTAAAGACATTTAATGAGCCCTACATTAAATACATTTAATGAGCCCTATATTAAAGACATTTAATGAGCCCTATATTAGACATGTAATGAGCCCTATATTAAAGACATTTAATGAGCCCTACATTAAAGACATTTAATGAGCCCTATATTAAAGACATTTAATGAGCCCTATATTAAAGGCATTTAATGAGCCCTATATTAGACATTTAATGAGCCCTACATTAAATACATTTAATGAGCCCTACATTAAAGACATCTAATGAGCCCTATATTAAAGACATTTAATGAGCCCTACATTAAAGACATCTAATGAGCCCTATATTAGACATTTAATGAGCCCTATATTAAAGGCATTTAATGAGCCCTATATTAAAGACATTTAATGAGCCCTATATTAAAGACATTTAATGAGCCCTATATTAAAGACATTTAATGAGCCCTACATTAAAGACATTTAATGAGCCCTATATTAGACATTTAATGAGCCCTATATTAAAGACATTTAATGAGCCCTATATTAAAGACATTTAATGAGCCCTACATTAAAGACATTTAATGAGCCCTATATTAAAGACATTTAATGAGCCCTATATTAAAGACATTTAATGAGCCCTACATTAAAGACATCTAATGAGCCCTATATTAAAGACATTTAATGAGCCTTATATTAAAGACATTTAATGAGCCCTACATTAAAGACATCTAATGAGCCCTATATTAAAGGCATTTAATGAGCCCTATATTAAAGACATTTAATGAGCCCTACATTAAAGACATTTAATGAGCCCTATATTAAAGACATTTAATGAGCCCTATATTAGACATTTAATGAGCCCTATATTAAAGACATTTAATGAGCCCTATATTAGACATTTAATGAGCCCTATATTAAAGACATTTAATGAGCCCTATATTAAAGACATTTAATGAGCCCTATATTAAAGACATTTAATGAGCCCTATATTAGACATTTAATGAGCCCTATATTAAATACATTTAATGAGCCCTATATTAAAGACATTTAATGAGCCCTATATTAGACATTTAATGAGCCCTACATTAAAGACATTTAATGAGCCCTATATTAAAGACATTTAATGAGCCCTACATTAAAGACATTTAATGAGCCCTATATTAAAGGCATTTAATGAGCCCTACATTAAAGACATTTAATGAGCCCTATATTAAAGACATTTAATAAGCCCTATATTAAAGGCATTTAATGAGCCCTATATTAAATACATTTAATGAGCCCTATATTAGACATTTAATGAGCCCTACAGTAAAGGCATTTAATGAGCCCTACATTAAAGACATTTAATGAGCCCTATATTAAAGACATTTAATGAGCCCTATATTAAAGACATTTAATGAGCCCTATATTAAAGACATTTAATGAGCCCTATATTAGACATTTAATGAGCCCTACAGTAAAGGCATTTAATGAGCCCTACATTAAAGACATTTAATGAGCCCTACATTAAAGACATTTAATGAGCCCTACATTAAAGACATTTAATGTGATAATGATGATGATGATAGTGAAGATGATGATGGAGTGACTATCATGATGATAGTGATGATGATGATAGTGATGATGATAGTGATGATGATAGTGATGATGATGATGATGATGATGGAGTGACTACCATGATGATAGTGATGATGATGATGATGATAGTCATGATGATGATAGTGATGATGATGAAGATGATAGTGATGATGATGGTGGTGATGATGATAGTGATGATGATGAAGATGATAGTGATGATGATGATGGTGGTGATGGTGATAGTGATGGTGATAGTGATGATGGTGATGATGATGATGATGATGATAGTGATGGTGATAGTGATGATGATAGTGATGATGATAGTGATGATGATGATAGTCATGATGATGAAGATGACCATCTGACCCATTAGTTACGGTTCTCATTCTAACCCCTCCAGTTGTGATGATGGTGATGATGATGATGATGATGATGAAGATGATAGTCTGACCCATTAGTTACGGTTCTCATTCTAACCCCTCCAGTTGTGATGATGGTGATGATGATGATGAAGATGATAGTCTGACCCATTAGTTACGGTTCTCATTCTAACCCCTCCAGTTGTGATGATGATGATGATGATGATGATGATGATGATGATGAAAATGACAGTCTGACCCATTAGTTACGGTTCTCATTCTAACCCCTCCAGTTGTGATGATGATGATGATGATGATGATGATGATGATGATGACAGTCTGACCCATTAGTTACGGTTCTCATTCTAACCCCTCCAGTTGTGATGATGATGATGATGATGATGATGATGATGATGATGATGATGACAGTCTGACCCATTAGTTACGGTTCTCATTCTAACCCCTCCAGTTGTGATGATGATGATGATGATGAAGATGACAGTCTGACCCATTAGTTACGGTTCTCATTCTAACCCCTCCAGTTGCTGTATTCGACCTACGTGTGCAGTGCTGCCTGTAGTAGCATTGGGGTGGAGGAGGAGAGCAGAGAGAGGGTGTACACCGGTCTCACTCCCCCGTTTGAGGAGCTGTTTGACTGGGTGGAGGAACACACTCTGACCCTCCTCCTGGAGCCCTGGACGCTGCTCACCACCAGGGACACAGACACCTTCCAGAAGGTTTGAGCCCTTTTCTTTAAAATGTATTTTAAAACACGCTGTAGTTGAAATAGCTCATCGGCCGAAACGGACAGACTCTCCTGTTCGTGCATCTCTCCTTAGTCAGATTCGTAAGACGTGTGTTTTGGTCTGGATATTTGATGACATCGTGGAGTCATTGTTACTGCGCGTTCTCTCAGGTGGCTGTACGGGAGGAGACTCGCCAGGTGGAGTCAGAGCCGTACGGAGAACTGAAGACGCTGTACGAGGAGGCTGTACACAGACTGGTACAGGTGAGCTCTATTGAAGGTCAACGAGGAGGCTGTACACAGACTGGTACAGGTGAGCTCTATTGAAGGTCAACGAGGAGGCTGTACACAGACTGGTACAGGTGAGCTCTATTGAAGGTCAATGCTCCAATGCATGATCAACAGTAACAGTCTGAGGAGTAAGTGGTGATCTAGGATCAAGTCCCCCCTGAAGTGCTGATCTAGGATCAAGTCCCCTGTCCCTCTGAAGTGCTGATCAAGGATCAAGTCCCCCTGTCCCCCTGAAGTGGTGATCTAGGATCAAGTCCCCCTGAAGTGCTGATCTAGGATCAAGTCCCCCTGTCTCCCTGAAGTGCTGATCTAGGATCAAGTCCCCCTGAAGTGCTGATCTAGGATCAAGTCCCCCCCTGTCCCCCTGAAGTGCTGATCTAGGATCAAGTCCCCCCCTGTCTCCCTGAAGTGCTGATCTAGGATCAAGTCCCCCCTGAAGTGGTGATCTAGGATCAAGTCCCCCCCTGTCCCCCTGAAGTGCTGATCTAGGATCAAGTCCCCCTGAAGTGCTGATCTAGGATCAAGTCCCCAATTGAAGTGCTGATCTAGGATCAAGTCCCCCCTGAAGTGTTGATCTAGGATCAAGTCCCCCCTGAAGTGCTGATCTAGGATCAAGTCCCCCCTGAAGTGCTGATCTAGGATCAAGTCCCCCCTGAAGTGTTGATCTGAAAGACAAAACTGATCATAGATGAAGCACTTCTACTCCGAGAAGCTTTTCAAATATGGGCCTAGATCTCTAGTAAGGATTTGGGGGAATTTCAATTATACTTCCTTGATTCCTCGCATACTATCTCCTCACCTCCTTCTCAAAACCTTCAGAAGGAAGTGAGGAGGGTTTAGTCCAATTGAGATTCTCTCTCTCAGCATGATGTGGCCCAGGCCTGCAGGCCCCCTCCTCCACCACTAGAGGTCGCCAGGTCTCCAGCTATGTGGTCTGCCGTCCCAGAGAGGTACAGAGGGTACAGATTGGGCTCTCTGCTAGGACACCGCACGGAGCTACAACACTTCACATCCTTCCTACAGGACAACACCGCCAGGTGAAACTCTAGATCTATACACTTCACAACCTTCCTACAGGACAACACCGCCAGGTGAAACTCTAGATCTATACACTTCACATCCTTCCTACAGGACAACACTGCCAGGTGAAACTAGTTCTATACACTTCACATCCTTCCTACAGAACAACACCGCCAGGTGAAACTCTAGATCTATACACTTCACATCCTCCCTACAGGACCACACCGCCAGGTGAAACTCTAGTTCTATACACTTCACATCCTTCCTACAGGACCACACCGCCAGGTGAAACTCTAGATTTATACACTTCACATCCTTCCTACAGAACAACACCGCCAGGTGAAACTCTAGTTCTATACACTTCACATCCTTCCTACAGAACAACACCGCCAGGTGAAACTCTAGATCTATACACTTCACAACCTTCCTACAGAACAACACCGCCAGGTGAAACTCTAGTTCTATACACTTCACATCCTTCCTACAGAACAACACCGCCAGGTGAAACTCTAGTTCTATACACTTCACATCCTTCCTACAGAACAACACCGCCAGGTGAAACTCTAGATCTATACACTTCACATCCTCCCTACAGGACCACACCGCCAGGTGAAACTCTAGTTCTATACACTTCACATCCTTCCTACAGGACCACACCGCCAGGTGAAACTCTAGATTTATACACTTCACATCCTTCCTACAGAACAACACCGCCAGGTGAAACTCTAGTTCTATACACTTCACATCCTTCCTACAGAACAACACCGCCAGGTGAAACTCTAGATCTATACACTTCACAACCTTCCTAAAGGACAACACCGCCAGCTAAAACTCTAGATCTATACACTTCACATCCTTCCTACAGAACAACACCGCCAGGTGAAACTCTAGATCTATACACTTCACAACCTTCCTACAGGACTACACCGCCAGGTGAAACTCTAGCTGTAGATGCAGCAGGCTTATTTTACATGACATACGCTATGTGTGGCCAGGTGACCACAACACCATGCTGCTTGTTAGACGTGACCTTTCTGTCATAAACACACCTTCTATCAAACAAGTGTTGTGTTTATCTATAGGGACCAAATCATTATTCCTGGTCATGTCAGTAAAAAACTAAATGATCCTAATGATCTCTACCTCAATGATCTCTACCTCAATGATCTATACCTCAATGATCTCTACCTCAATGATCTATACCTCAATGATCTATACCTCAATGATCTCTACCTCAATGATCTATACCTCAATGATCTATACCTCAATGATCCTAATGATCTCTACCTCAATGATCCTAATGATCTCTACCTCAACGATCTCTACCTCAATGATCCTAATGATCTCTACCTCAATGATCCTAATGATCTCTACCTCAATGATCTCTACCTCAATGATCCCAATTATCTCTACCCCGATGATCTCTACCTCAATGATCCTAATGATCTCTACCTCAATGATCTCTACCTCAATGTACCTAATGATCTCTACCTCAATGATCTCTACCTCAATGATCCTAATGATCTCTACCTCAATGATCTCTACCTCAATGATCCTAATGATCTCTACCTCAATGATCCTAATGATCTCTACCTCAACGATCTCTACCTCAATGATCCTAATGATCTCTACCTCAATGATCCTAATGATCTCTACCTCAATGATCTCTACCTCAATGATCCCAATTATCTCTACCTCGATGATCTCTACCTCAATGATCCTAATGATCTCTACCTCAATGATCTCTACCTCAATGATCCTAATGATCTCTACCTCAATGATCTCTACCTCAATGATCCTAATGATCTCTACCTCAATGATCTCTACCTCAATGATCATAATGATCTCTACCTCAATGATCTCTACCTCAATGATCCTAATGATCTCTACCTCAATGATCCTGATGATCTCTACCTCAATGATCTCTACCTCAATGATCCTAATGATCTCTACCTCAATGATCTCTACCTCAATGATCCTAATGATCTCTACCTCAATGATCCTGATAATCTCTACCTCAATGATCCTAATGATCTCTACCTCAATGATCTATACCTCAATGATCTCTACCTCAATGATCCTAATGATCTCTACCTCAATGATCCTGATAATCTCTACCTCAATGATCCTAATGATCTATACCTCAATGATCTCTACCTCAATGATCTCTACCTCAATGATCCTAATGATCTCTACCTCAATGATCTCTACCTCAATGATCCTAATGATCTCTACCTCAATGATCCTGATCATCTCTACCTCAATGATCCTAATGATCTCTACCTCAATGATCCTAATGATCTCTACCTCAATGATCTATACCTCAATGATCTCTACCTCAATTATCCTAATGATCTCTACCTCAATGATCTCAATGATCTCTACCTCAATGATCCTAATGATCTCTACCTCAATGATCCTGATGATCTCTACCTCAATGATCTCTACCTCAATGATCCTAATGATCTCTACCTCAATGATCTCTACCTCAATGATCCTAATGATAATAATAAATAATATATGCCATTTAGCAGACGCTTTTATCCAAAGCGACTTACAGTCATGATCTCTACCTCAATGATCCTGATAATCTCTACCTCAATGATCCTAATGATCTCTACCTCAATGATCTATACCTCAATGATCTCTACCTCAATGATCCTAATGATCTCTACCTCAATGATCCTGATAATCTCTACCTCAATGATCCTAATGATCTATACCTCAATGATCTCTACCTCAATGATCCTAATGATCTCTACCTCAATGATCCTAATGATCTCTACCTCAATGATCCTAATGATCTCTACCTCAATGATCCTGATAATCTATAGCTCAGTTGTCAATGATGTGTATAGTTCTGACGTGTGTGTGTGTGTGTCTACAGTATACACCTGGCTTGCTGGCAGGACATAGAGAATTACAGGAGAATCCCCCATAAAGACAAGGCCCAGAGAGAGGACAAGTCCAGACTCATTAAGGACAAATACCTCAATAGGAAATACTTCTTTGGGCCTGACAGTCCTGCCACCAGACAACAACAGGAGGAGGTAACGTCACAGTCTCTTCTGTGATGGTGTGTGTGATTTTGTGCCTGTCTGTGTGTGTGTGTGTGTGTGCCTGTGTGTGTGTCTGTGTGTGTGTCTGTGTGTTTGTCTGTGTGTCTGTCTGTGTGTTTTTGTGCGTGTCTGTCTGTGTGTGTGTCTGTCTGTGTGTGTGTGTGTGTGCGTGTGTGCGCCTGTGTTTTTGTGTGTGTCTGTGTGGGTGTGTGTGTGTGTGTGTGCGCGCCTGTGTGTTTTCGTGCGTGTCTGTCTCTGTGTGTGTCCTCCTCTTCATGACCGTCTGTGTGTGTGTGTGTGTGTGTGTGTGTGTGTGTGTGTGTGTGTGTGTGTGTGTGTGTGTGTGTGTGTGTGTGTGTGTGTGTGTGTGTGTGTGTGTGTGTGTGTGTGTGTGTTTCTCCTCTAGGTGATGCGTCTGGCTGGTGGCTGGGGAGACTGCATCATGACCGTCTGTGTGTGTGTGTGTGTGTGTGTTTCTCCTCTAGGTGATGCGTCTGGCTGGTGGCTGGGGGAGACTGCATCATGACCGTCTGTGTGTGTGTGTGTGTGTGTGTGTGTTTCTCCTCTAGGTGATGCGTCTGGCTGGTGGCTGGGGGAGACTGCATCATGACCGTCTGTGTGTGTGTGTGTGTGTGTGTTTCTCCTCTAGGTGATGCGTCTGGCTGGTGGCTGGGGGAGACTGCTCCATGACCGTCTGTGTGCTCCTGTCCTGGTGGACATTCAGAGCATCATCAGGAACCACATAGAAACAAGATGGCTGCCTGTCTTCCTGACGACGCCGGAGTTCAATGAGAGACAGCAGCAGAGAGTCAGGGTAGGAGTCCAGGGTCTCATCTAGCCAGCTCTCCATCTGCTTGTAATCAGGGGGATTACAACCTGACCCTACGAGGTCCGGACTACTGACCGACCAACTGGCTTCTAGGTTTAAATCATTCTCTGATTAGAGGGGGACTGGCTTCTAGGTCTAAATCAGTCCCTGATTAGAGGGGGACTGGTTTCTAGGTCTAAATCAGTCCCTGATTAGAGGGGAACTGGCTTCTAGGTCTAAATCAGTCCCTAATTAGAGGGGGACTGGCTTCCTGGTCTAAATCAGTCCCTGATTAGAGGGGAACTGGCTTCTAGGTCTAAATCAGTCCCTGATTAGAGGGGAACTGGCTTCTCGGTCTAAATCAGTCCCTGATTA
>NW_026286771.1:67500-77500 GCF_023373465.1 Oncorhynchus keta | reverse complement strand
AGGTCCAGAGGTATAAGGTAAGACTGAACCAAACCTTCTGTTTTGGCTGTAGGTCCAGAGGTAAGACTGAACCAAACCTTCTGTTCTGGCTGTAGGACAGAGGTATAAGGTAAGACTGAACCAAACCTTCTGTTCTGGCTGTAGGTCCAGAGGTATAAGGTAAGACTGAACCAAACCTTCTGTTCTGGCTGTAGGTCCAGAGGTATAAGGTAAGACTGAACCAAACCTTCTGTTCTGGCTGTAGGTCCAGAGGTATAAGGTAAGACTGAACCAAACCTTCTGTTCTGGCTGTAGGTCCAGAGGTTAGACTGAACCAAACCTTCTGTTCTGGCTGTAGGTATAAGGTAAGACTGAACCAAACCTTCTGTTCTGGCTGTAGGTCCAGAGGTATAAGGTAAGACTGAACCAAACCTTCTGTTCTGGCTGTAGGTCCAGAGGTATAAGGTAAGACTGAACCAAACCTTCTGTTTTGGCTGTAGGTCCAGAGGTAAGACTGAACCAAACCTTCTGTTCTGGCTGTAGGACAGAGGTATAAGGTAAGACTGAACCAAACCTTCTGTTCCGGCTGTAGGTCCAGAGGTATAAGGTAAGACTGAACCAAACCTTCTGTTTCTTGCTGTAGGTCCAGAGGTATAAGGTAAGACTGAACCAAACCTTCTGTTCTGGCTGTAGGTCCAGAGGTATAAGGTAAGACTGAACCAAACCTTCTGTTCTGGCTGTAGGTATAAGGTAAGACTGAACCAAACCTTCTGTTCCGGCTGTAGGTCCAGAGGTATAAGGTAAGACTGAACCAAACCTTCTGTTCCGGCTGTAGGTCCAGAGGTATAAGGTAAGACTGAACCAAACCTTCTGTTCTGGCTGGAGGTCCAGAGGTAAGACTGAACCAAACCTTCTGTTCTGGCTGTAGGTCCAGAGGTATAAGACTGAACCAAACCTTCTGTTCTGGCTGTAGGTCCAGAGGTATAAGGTAAGACTGAACCAAACCTTCTGTTCTGGCTGTAGGTCCAGAGGTAAGACTGAACCAAACCTTCTGTTCTGGCTGTAGGTCCAGAGGTAAGACTGAACCAAACCTTCTGTTCTGGCTGTAGGTCAAGGGGTATAAGGTAAGACTGAACCAAACCTTCTGTTCTGGCTGTAGGTCCAGAGGTAAGACTGAACCAAACCTTCTGTTCTGGCTGTAGGTCCAGAGGTATAAGGTAAGACTGAAACCAAACATTCTGTTCTGGCTGGAGGTATAAGGTAAGACTGAACCAAACCTTCTGTTCTGGCTGTAGGTCCAGAGGTATAAGGTAAGACTGAACCAAACCTTCTGTTCTGGCTGTAGGTCCAGAGGTATAAGGTAAGACTGAACCAAACCTTCTGTTCTGGCTGTAGGTCCAGAGGTATAAGGTAAGACTGAACCAAACCTTCTGTTCTGGCTGTAGGACAGAGGTATAAGACTGAACCAAACCTTCTGTTCTGGCTGTAGGTCCAGAGGTATAAGGTAAGACTGAACCAAACCTTCTGTTCTGGCTGTAGGTCCAGAGGTAAGACTGAACCAAACCTTCTGTTCTGGCTGTAGGTCCAGAGGTATAATGTAAGACTGAGACCAAACATTCAGTTCTGGCTGTAGGTCCAGAGGTATCAGGTAAGACTGAACCAAACCTTCTGTTCTGGCTGTAGGTCCAGAGGTATAAGGTAAGACTGAACCAAACCTTCTGTTCTGGCTGTAGGACAGAGGTATAAGGTAAGACTGAACCAAACCTTCTGTTCTGGCTGTAGGTCCAGAGGTAAGACTGAACCAAACCTTCTGTTCTGGCTGTAGGTCCAGAGGTATAAGGTAAGACTGAACCAAACCTTCTGTTCCGGCTGTAGGTCCAGAGGTATAAGGTAAGACTGAACCAAACCTTCTGTTCCGGCTGTAGGTCCAGAGGTATAAGGTAAGACTGAACCAAACCTTCTGTTCTGGCTGGAGGTCCAGAGGTAAGACTGAACCAAACCTTCTGTTCTGGCTGTAGGTCCAGAGGTATAAGACTGAACCAAACCTTCTGTTCTGGCTGTAGGTCCAGAGGTATAAGGTAAGACTGAACCAAACCTTCTGTTCTGGCTGTAGGTCCAGAGGTAAGACTGAACCAAACCTTCTGTTCTGGCTGTAGGTCCAGAGGTAAGACTGAACCAAACCTTCTGTTCTGGCTGTAGGTCAAGGGGTATAAGGTAAGACTGAACCAAACCTTCTGTTCTGGCTGTAGGTCCAGAGGTATAAGGTAAGACTGAACCAAACCTTCTGTTCTGGCTGTAGGTCCAGAGGTATAAGGTAAGACTGAACCAAACCTTCTGTTCTGGCTGTAGGTCCAGAGGTATAAGGTAAGACTGAACCAAACCTTCTGTTCTGGCTGTAGGTCCAGAGGTTAGACTGAACCAAACCTTCTGTTCTGGCTGTAGGTATAAGGTAAGACTGAACCAAACCTTCTGTTCTGGCTGTAGGTCCAGAGGTAAGACTGAACCAAACCTTCTGTTCTGGCTGTAGGTCCAGAGGTATAAGGTAAGACTGAACCAAACCTTCTGTTCTGGCTGTAGGTCCAGAGGTATAAGGTAAGACTGAACCAAACCTTCTGTTCTGGCTGTAGGTCCAGAGGTTAGACTGAACCAAACCTTCTGTTCTGGCTGTAGGTATAAGGTAAGACTGAACCAAACCTTCTGTTCTGGCTGTAGGTCCAGAGGTATAAGGTAAGACTGAACCAAACCTTCTGTTCTGGCTGTAGGTCCAGAGGTATAAGGTAAGACTGAACCAAACCTTCTGTTCTGGCTGTAGGTCCAGAGGTATAAGGTAAGACTGAACCAAACCTTCTGTTCTGGCTGTAGGTCCAGAGGTTAGACTGAACCAAACCTTCTGTTCTGGCTGTAGGTATAAGGTAAGACTGAACCAAACCTTCTGTTCTGGCTGTAGGTCCAGAGGTAAGACTGAACCAAACCTTCTGTTCTGGCTGTAGGTCCAGAGGTATAAGGTAAGACTGAACCAAACCTTCTGTTCTGGCTGTAGGTCCAGAGGTATAAGGTAAGACTGAACCAAACCTTCTGTTCTGGCTGTAGGTCCAGAGGTTAGACTGAACCAAACCTTCTGTTCTGGCTGTAGGTATAAGGTAAGACTGAACCAAACCTTCTGTTCTGGCTGTAGGTCCAGAGGTATAAGGTAAGACTGAACCAAACCTTCTGTTCTGGCTGTAGGTCCAGAGGTATAAGGTAAGACTGAACCAAACCTTCTGTTTTGGCTGTAGGTCCAGAGGTAAGACTGAACCAAACCTTCTGTTCTGGCTGTAGGTCCAGAGGTATAAGGTAAGACTGAACCAAACCTTCTGTTCTGCCTGTAGGTCCAGAGGTATAAGGTAAGACTGAACCAAACCTTCTGTTCTGGCTGTAGGACAGAGGTATAAGGTAAGACTGAACCAAACCTTCTGTTCCGGCTGTAGGTCCAGAGGTATAAGGTAAGACTGAACCAAACCTTCTGTTCTGGCTGTAGGTCCAGAGGTATAAGGTAAGACTGAACCAAACCTTCTGTTCTGGCTGTAGGTCCAGAGGTATAAGGTAAGACTGAACCAAACCTTCTGTTCTGGCTGTAGGTATAAGGTAAGACTGAACCAAACCTTCTGTTCCGGCTGTAGGTCCAGAGGTATAAGGTAAGACTGAACGAAACCTTCTGTTCTGGCTGGAGGTCCAGAGGTAAGACTGAACCAAACCTTCTGTTCTGGCTGTAGGTCCAGAGGTATAAGACTGAACCAAACCTTCTGTTCTGGCTGTAGGTCCAGAGGTATAAGGTAAGACTGAACCAAACCTTCTGTTCTGGCTGTAGGTCCAGAGGTAAGACTGAACCAAACCTTCTGTTCTGGCTGTAGGTCCAGAGGTAAGACTGAACCAAACCTTCTGTTCTGGCTGTAGGTCAAGGGGTATAAGGTAAGACTGAACCAAACCTTCTGTTCTGGCTGTAGGTCCAGAGGTAAGACTGAACCAAACCTTCTGTTCTGGCTGTAGGTCCAGAGGTATAAGGTAAGACTGAAACCAAACATTCTGTTCTGGCTGGAGGTATAAGGTAAGACTGAACCAAACCTTCTGTTCTGGCTGTAGGTCCAGAGGTATAAGGTAAGACTGAACCAAACCTTCTGTTCTGGCTGTAGGTCCAGAGGTATAAGGTAAGACTGAACCAAACCTTCTGTTCTGGCTGTAGGTCCAGAGGTATAAGGTAAGACTGAACCAAACCTTCTGTTCTGGCTGTAGGACAGAGGTATAAGACTGAACCAAACCTTCTGTTCTGGCTGTAGGTCCAGAGGTATAAGGTAAGACTGAACCAAACCTTCTGTTCTGGCTGTAGGTCCAGAGGCAAGACTGAACCAAACCTTCTGTTCTGGCTGTAGGTCCAGAGGTATAATGTAAGACTGAGACCAAACATTCAGTTCTGGCTGTAGGTCCAGAGGTATCAGGTAAGACTGAACCAAACCTTCTGTTCTGGCTGTAGGTCCAGAGGTATAAGGTAAGACTGAACCAAACTTTCTGTTCTGGCTGTAGGACAGAGGTATAAGGTAAGACTGAACCAAACCTTCTGTTCTGGCTGTAGGTCCAGAGGTAAGACTGAACCAAACCTTCTGTTCTGGCTGTAGGTCCAGAGGTATAAGGTAAGACTGAACCAAACCTTCTGTTCTGGCTGTAGGTCCAGAGGTATAAGGTAAGACTGAACCAAACCTTCTGTTCTGGCTGTAGGTCCAGAGGTATAAGGTAAGACTGAACCAAACCTTCTGTTCTGGCTGTAGGTCCAGAGGTATAAGGTAAGACTGAACCAAACCTTCTGTTCTGGCTGTAGGTCCAGAGGTTAGACTGAACCAAACCTTCTGTTCTGGCTGTAGGTATAAGGTAAGACTGAACCAAACCTTCTGTTCTGGCTGTAGGTCCAGAGGTATAAGGTAAGACTGAACCAAACCTTCTGTTCTGGCTGTAGGTCCAGAGGTATAAGGTAAGACTGAACCAAACCTTCTGTTTTGGCTGTAGGTCCAGAGGTAAGACTGATCCAAACCTTCTGTTCTGGCTGTAGGTCCAGAGGTATAAGGTAAGACTGAACCAAACCTTCTGTTCTGCCTGTAGGTCCAGAGGTATAAGGTAAGACTGAACCAAACCTTCTGTTCTGGCTGTAGGACAGAGGTATAAGGTAAGACTGAACCAAACCTTCTGTTCCGGCTGTAGGTCCAGAGGTATAAGGTAAGACTGAACCAAACCTTCTGTTCTGGCTGTAGGTCCAGAGGTATAAGGTAAGACTGAACCAAACCTTCTGTTCTGGCTGTAGGTCCAGAGGTATAAGGTAAGACTGAACCAAACCTTCTGTTCTGGCTGTAGGTATAAGGTAAGACTGAACCAAACCTTCTGTTCCGGCTGTAGGTCCAGAGGTATAAGGTAAGACTGAACCAAACCTTCTGTTCCGGCTGTAGGTCCAGAGGTATAAGGTAAGACTGAACCAAACCTTCTGTTCTGGCTGGAGGTCCAGAGGTAAGACTGAACCAAACCTTCTGTTCTGGCTGTAGGTCCAGAGGTATAAGGTAAGACTGAACCAAACCTTCTGTTCTGGCTGTAGGTCCAGAGGTAAGACTGAACCAAACCTTCTGCTCTGGCTGTAGGTCCAGAGGTATAAGGTAAGACTGAACCAAACCTTCTGTTCTGGCTGTAGGTATAAGGTAAGACTGAACCAAACCTTCTGTTCTGGCTGTAAGTCCAGAGGTATAAGGTAAGACTGAACCAAACCTTCTGTTCTGGCTGTAGGACAGAGGTAAGACTGAACCAAACCTTCTGTTCCGGCTGTAGGTCCAGAGGTATAAGGTAAGACTGAACCAAACCTTTTTACACATATAAATACATAACTTCTATTGCTATATTCTTACATGTGTGACTATTTTGTCATAAAAGGAAAAGGAAAGGAAATGTAAGCATTGTGTTTTTGGCCTTATCCATGAAAACTGGACTGTGAGTGTTATTTCTGGGGTCTACACTGGGCCTTGGTAATCTGGTGCTGTTATCTCTGGGGTCTACACTGGGCCTTGGTAATCTGGTGCTGTTATCTCTGGGGTCTACACTGGGCCTTGGTAATCTGGTGCTGTTATCTCTGGGGTCTACACTGGGCCTTGGTAATCTGGTGCTGTTATCTCTGGGGTCTACACTGGGCCTTGGTAATCTGGTGCTGTTATCTTTGGGGTCTACACTGGGCCTTGGTAATCTGGTGCTGTTATCTCTGGGGTCTACACTGGGCCTTGGTAATCTGGTGCTGTTATCTCTGGGGTCTACACTGGGCCTTGGTAATCTGGTGCTGTTATCTCTGGGGTCCACACTGGGCCTTGGTAATCTGGTGCTGTTATTTCTGGGGTCTACATTGGGCCTTGGTAATCTGGTGCTGTTATCTCTGGGGTCTACACTGGGCCTTGGTAATCTGGTGCTGTTATCTCTGGGGTCTACACTGGGCCTTGGTAATCTGGTGATGTTATCTCTGGGGTCTACACTGGGCCTTAGTAATATGGTGCTGTTATCTCTGGGGTCTACACTGGGCCTTGGTAATCTGGTGCTGTTATCTCTGGGGTCTACACTGGGCCTTGGTAATCTGGTGCTGTTATCTCTGGGGTCTACACTGGGCCTTGGTAATCTGGTGCTGTTATCTTTGGGGTCTACACTGGGCCTTGGTAATCTGGTGCTGTTATCTCTGGGGTCTACACTGGGCCTTGGTAATCTGGTGCTGTTATCTTTGGGGTCTACACTGGGCCTTGGTAATCTGGTGCTGTTATTTCTGGGGTCTACACTGGGCCTTGGTAATCTGGTGCTGTTATTTTTGGGGTCTACACTGGGCCTTGGTAATCTGGTGCTGTTATCTCTGGGGTCTACACTGGGCCTTGGTAATCTGGTGCTGTTATCTCTGGGGTCCACACTGGGCCTTGGTAATCTGGTGCTGTTATCTCTGGGGTCTACACTGGGCCTTGGTAATCTGGTGCTGTTATCTTTGGGGTCTACACTGGGCCTTGGTAATCTGGTGCTGTTATCTCTGGGGTCTACACTGGGCCTTGGTAATCTGGTGCTGTTATCTCTGGGGTCTACACTGGGCCTTGGTAATCTGGTGCTGTTATCTCTGGGGTCTACACTGGGCCTTGGTAATCTGGTGCTGTTATCTTTGGGGTCTACACTGGGCCTTGGTAATCTGGTGCTGTTATCTCTGGGGTCTACACTGGGCCTTGGTAATCTGGTGCTGTTATCTCTGGGGTCTACACTGGGCCTTGGTAATCTGGTGCTGTTATCTCTGGGGTCCACACTGGGCCTTGGTAATCTGGTGCTGTTATTTCTGGGGTCTACATTGGGCCTTGGTAATCTGGTGCTGTTATCTCTGGGGTCTACACTGGGCCTTGGTAATCTGGTGCTGTTATCTCTGGGGTCTACACTGGGCCTTGGTAATCTGGTGATGTTATCTCTGGGGTCTACACTGGGCCTTAGTAATATGGTGCTGTTATCTCTGGGGTCTACACTGGGCCTTGGTAATCTGGTGCTGTTATCTCTGGGGTCTACACTGGGCCTTGGTAATCTGGTGCTGTTATCTCTGGGGTCTACACTGGGCCTTGGTAATCTGGTGCTGTTATCTTTGGGGTCTACACTGGGCCTTGGTAATCTGGTGCTGTTATCTCTGGGGTCTACACTGGGCCTTGGTAATCTGGTGCTGTTATCTTTGGGGTCTACACTGGGCCTTGGTAATCTGGTGCTGTTATTTCTGGGGTCTACACTGGGCCTTGGTAATCTGGTGCTGTTATTTTTGGGGTCTACACTGGGCCTTGGTAATCTGGTGCTGTTATCTCTGGGGTCTACACTGGGCCTTGGTAATCTGGTGCTGTTATCTCTGGGGTCCACACTGGGCCTTGGTAATCTGGTGCTGTTATTTCTGGGGTCTACACTGGGCCTTGGTAATCTGGTGCTGTTATCTCTGGGGTCTACACTGGGCCTTGGTAATCAGGTGCTGTTATCTCTGGGGTCTACACTGGGCCTTGGTAATCTGGTGATGTTATCTCTGGGGTCTACACTGGGCCTTAGTAATATGGTTCTGTTATCTCTGGGGTCTACACTGGGCCTTGGTAATCTGGTGCTGTTATCTCTGGGGTCTACACTGGGCCTTGGTAATCTGGTGCTGTTATCTCTGGGGTCCACACTGGGCCTTGGTAATCTGGTGCTGTTATTTCTGGGGTCTACACTGGGCCTTGGTAATCTGGTGCTGTTATCTCTGGGCTCTACACTGGGCCTTGGTAATCTGGTGCTGTTATCTCTGGGGTCTACACTGGGCCTTGGTAATCTGGTGATGTTATCTCTGGGGTCTACACTGGGCCTTGGTAATCTGGTGCTGTTATCTCTGGGGTCTACACTGGGCCTTGGTAATCTGGTACTGTTATCTCTGAGGTCTACACTGGGCCTTGATAATCTGGTGCTGTTATCTCTGAGGTCTACACTGGGCCTTGGTAATCTGGTGATGTTATCTCTGAGGTCTACACTGGGCCTTGGTAATCTGGTGCTGTTATCTCTGAGGTCTACACTGGGCCTTGGTAATCTGGTGATGTTATCTCTGAGGTCTACACTGGGCCTTGGTAATCTGGTGATGTTATCTCTGGGGTCTACACTGGGCCTTGGTAATCTGGTGATGTTATCTCTGGGGTCTACACTGGGCCTTGGTAATCTTCTTGAATGAATAATTGATCTGTCCCCCCATAACATCCCTCCCTCCCTCTCCCCCATTCCATACCATCCCTCCCTCCCTCTCCCCCATAACATCCCTCCCTCCCTCTCCCTCTCCCCCATTCCATACCATCCCTCCCTCACTCTCCCTCCATCCATCTCTCCCTCTCCCCCATACCATCTCTCCCTCCCTCCATTCCCCCCCATGCCATCCCTCCCTCTCCCTCCATGCCATCCCTCCCTCCCTCTCCCCCATACCATCCCTCCCTCCCATGCCAACCCCCATGCCATCCCTCCCTCCCTCTCCCCCATCCCTCTCCCCCCATGCCATCCCTCCCTCCCTCCCCCATGCCATCCCTCCCCCTCCCCCCATGCCATCCCTCCCTCTCCCCCCCATGCCATCCCTCCTCCCTCCCCCCCCATGCCATCCCTCCCCTCCCCCATGCCATCCCTCCCTCTCCCCCATGCCATCCCTCCCGCTCCACCCCCATGCCATCCCTCCCCCATCCACCCCCCACCCATCCCTCCCTCTCCCCCCATGCCATCCCTCCCTCCCCCATCCACCCCTCCCCCCCATGCCATTCCTCCCTCCCCCCCCATGCCATCCCTCCCTCCCCCATTCCACCCCTTCCCCCATGCCATCCCTCCCCCATCCACCCCTCCCCCCCATGCCATCCCTCCCCCATGCCATCCCTCCCCCCATGCCATCCTTCCCCCCCATGCCATCCCACCCTCTCTCCCTCCTCCCCCATTAGGATCTGTGTCATTCCCACTGTGTGGAGGCTGTAGTCCAGGACAAGGTGTCCACCATCATCAGCTGTTTCATCCAGTCCTCCGTCCCCCCAGCCCTGCAGATAGACATCCCCCCAGAGCAGGCAACACACATCCTGGAGAGGAGGGGGGAGATGGGGCCCTACGTCTTCAGAGAGGCTCAGGTACACAGACAGACAGACAGACAGACAGACAGACAGACAGACAGACAGACAGACAGACAGACAGACACAGACAGACTCACTGGGGAAGATATACCTACTCAGGTAGACAGACAAACAGACAGACAGACAGACAGACAGACAGACAGACAGACAGACAGACAGACAGACAGACAGACAGACTCACTGGGGAAGATATACCTACTCAGGTAGACAGATGGACGGACAGGCTCACTGAGCAATATACGCTGGGTGTACCAAACATTTCTCTTTCCATGAAGGTGTTCCTAATGGTCTGTCTGTCTGTCTGTCTGTCTGTCTGTCTGTCTGTCTGTCTGTCTGTCTGTCTGTCTGTCTGTCTGTCT